>NC_051276.1:25814900-26114900 GCF_015220745.1 Sebastes umbrosus
AATTTAGTTGTGTTTCTGATGGATAATACACAAATCGCAGCTGCACACGTCTTCGGTATCACGCTGAGTTCAGTCTGATTTAAGTGATCAGTGTATAAATAAGGAGGTTATAGCTGAGCTTGACCTTTGACCTCTTTGTGGAGTAGGCCAAATAAGGGATAATGTGCAGCGAGCCGGTCACTGTTGTGAAATAAATAAACAGACAGACATAAATAGACAGGGCGATGCGGCACCCCGACTCGAAGCGGAGGGGTCTTGCCCCTGAAGGGGTTAATTTCACAATAATGACCCGCTAGCTGTACATTATCCCGCTTATTACACGACTACTTACTTAAGAAATCAATAATTTGACACAAAAATGGTCCGCCAGAGTTCAGAACTGCATCCATAGCAATGGTCTGTTATACATAGCAACGGTCTGCTATAAAGAAATAACAGACCATAAAACGCTGTGATTCATTTTTTTGTGTTTGCTAGTAGATAAGTGATAGAATAATGTGTATGTATCCAATACGTGGTTTTAATTTTTGTCTTTTTTGCTGATGCTCTTATCCAGAGTGTCAGGATGATGTTCAGTGCAATGAAACGGCCGTGGTCGCTATGTGCATCAAGCATTTTATTAGGAGACAGTATCTGTCTGCCAGACTCCCTCGTGTTTTGAGTATTTGATGTCAAAGTCATATTAGTTTTACATTTCAAGCTGGTGTTAGGATGGTAGTATTTGCTCTGAGCTTCAGGAGGGATACTGAATCAAGTTGCCTTATCATTTCAGCCTGTAGAAATTCTTGGATTACAAAAAGAAAGAAAGTAGGTTTATTTCTTGCAATCCAAACAAGGTAAACAATATTGTTTTTTTATGCAAAAGTGAAAAGTACGCTACATTTCCAACCGTGTCTCACGGGAAGGCATATAAATACCACGACATTACACAGGCGTGTCATGGGTACGCATTTTAGCCTTTTAGCATTTCATTTATACGCCACGCAAACGTCCGCAGTTAGATTTAGTCAAGAAAATCACAAACTTAGGTTCAGGCAAGAAAACCACTTCGTTAGAGTAAGGAAAAACATCATGGTTGAGCTTAAAATAAGTACGTAAACTAAGTAAAACGCGTACAGAAACAACTATTGAAGACATGTCACAAACGCCAATAAAATACATAATGTAACTTACAAAACAAAACACTGGTCAACAACGGTTTCCAACACCGGTCTCCTGGTTAAAAGTCTGGTGTTTGTTGGACACATCCACCTCCCCACTCACCATAAGTGTTCTTTCTGGCTTTTTATACTACGTCTGACAACTTAAGTTACTTTTCAAATTGTTTTCTTTTCAAATGTTTCCAAAACATATGGAAGTACAGCTGAAACGAGTAGTGGATTAATCAACTGATCGAAAATGTGCTATTTTAAGCAACTATTTTGATAATCCTTTAGTTGTTTTCCATGCAAAAAATGGCAAACATTTTATGGTTCCAGTACCGATGTGGTATTGAGACTTTTTGCACGTGTTTTGTGATTTGTGATATCAAAAACACTTCCCTGTTTTACTTCTCTGTTCTGCTGCTTTTCCTCTTCCTCTTTCAGAACACACACATGTGCACACTCCCTCTCTCAGGAGGACGTACACACACTGACGCCATCTCCCGCAGGGATATATTTTTCCTTTTCTCAGGCATCTCGTCTCAAGGTCACAGACGGTAGACTCGCTTGCTGTGTCTATATCTCAGCACAGCGAGGAGGAAGGTGTTATTGCCTTTCTAGTAACATCAGTATCCGACTGTAAGACGTAGTAATGAAGTTAAAACAACACTGAACTCTGTCGGCAGCCGCAGCTCCGTCTTCATGCCAGCATGGTTTTGTCTCACTAAATGCATCTCAACTGAATAACTGTCTCTTAATTCGCATCTTTCACCATCACTTATCTCAGATCAGATCGCTGTAGATTGACTTTTGAGTTGCTGTAGTGGGGGTGCACGGCGCTGTGTGACATTTGGCCAAGGAACGGCTCTGCGGCTCATCCTAGCAGGCTTGGCTGGCGAGGTGGGAGGGATTGGCAACGAGCTGCAGTGCCTACACACACACACACACACACACACACACACACACAGGCTGCACAGAGAATTGAAAACAATCTACATCGGCTCAAAGCTGAACAGAGAGATTTACTGCAAGCCGTTATGAGAATATACTCAGTTGCTTTGCATAAAGTGTTTGAGTATCACAATGGAGAAAGCCCTCGGTGCCTCTTATTACTGCACGAGAAATAATTTTTTTGAAGACCTTAAAGTAATAATGAATATTTTCACAAGAAATGATGTCAAGTAAAAGGATGTTGCCTTGTCACCAGCATCCTATGTTACTTTATTTTGAGTAAAGTCATATTCAAAGTAAGTTCAGTGGAATTTAAACATCTGTTACTCCAGTTTTAGTCATATTATAGAAAGGTATTGTAGACACGATGAGCAGAACAAATTTTCTTCCACGATTTGTTCTTATTTTGTTACAGTTTGTTACAGCATTCTTTCATTTGCACACGGCACAACATCTGCTCTATAGTGTTTAGGGGGCAGTCTTTGGGGTGCGTTACCTAAGCTAATACCTGCCCTTAAATAGTGTTTAGGCGGTGTTACCTACGCTAATAATAAACAATCTGCCGCACGCCTCCAATTAACGATCAAGTGGGATTCATCATTCAGCACACCTGGGTAAGAGCAGATTTGATGGTTAAGAACGTTTGGTGCATCTGGAGATGACTTCTCTCATTTTTTTTCTCTTAACAGAAATCTACAAAAAAATATAAAGAGAAATTTACGAGAATGTTACTGCGCGAGGCCCATTAACTCATTAATGGGAATAAGACTTAAGGGCCGTTGTTGCATTTTGCAAAGCTTTGGGCGATGCAACTGCCTGATGACATGTGGGCTCCCTTCAAGCTGTACCGTCTCATGAATCTTGAACAGCTGGAAACCTAATATTTTGCTAAATTTGCACAAAGAGAGTTGAGGAATGACAGAAAAATGGAGTTGAACATTGCGGGAAAGAGCTGATGATGTGACATTGTGTGTTGTTGGGGGCATCTGTAGCAGGTGGGAGGGGAATGTAAATACGAGTAGCTACCATTGAAACGGCAGGTCATTTCAGTTGGAGCAGTGCAGTCCGTCTAATCAGTGCTTTTACTTCTAGTCAGTTCATCAACACTTTTACACAGTGTGTTTGGTAGCTTATAAAATAAAGAGTTCAGCAAGACATAGAGCCACAATCCACCAGACACTCGATGAATATTTAGAAGATGAGAAGCAGGAAATAGATAAGATCTGCTATCACATGCAACTAGCTAAGAGAGACTTCAAGATTACACGGTTGCACATTAAGCCTGTAATTCTTGACTAAACACTTTATGCAGTCTCTCCTCTATACATGAATGCCACTCAAACGTAGAGTTATGCATTGACATTGTTTATTGCCCGAACACCGTGTAACACCGACTAACGCGGCAGGCCTAATTTGGACAGCACTACAAAATGGTGAACTCACTATATAGTCCACTACAGTGAGTGATTTCGGACACTGCCATGGTAGTTGCTTGCTGACACTGTTTGATCTTGCAAGTGGTACAAAAACACAGCACAAGTACTTCATTCCAAAGAAGCTGCAAAAACATTGTTTTATTTCACCACTCCAGCCTCCACGCTGTGACCGTGTTGACGTGGTAACGTACAGGCTCCCCGCTTCCATCTCAAGTTCCTTTCGCTTGCCGCTTGGCATCAGTTACCACGGGGACGGCATCCAACAGTGTGTACACAACCTGTTTCTTTAGGTTGTGCTCTTTATAATCAAATCTGTCTCTGTCAGCGCAAGATTTTAAACTGTTTAAAGTTCAGTTCTTGAATAGACAGATATAAAAGTCATCAATACTTTATATTCTGACATTTTTCCTTCACTCTGTGTGTGTGTGTGTGTGTGTGCTCGACAACCTTTTCAGTCAACATGATATGACCTTTCAGATGGACTAGGAAGTGACCTTTTTAGATGAGATGAAATTTTAATGACACGCTGGCTGTCAATGCTGGAAATAATAACAGCAGACATCAAAGAAAAAGAGAAAATATGTAAGAAAGGAAACTTTTTTTATGCGTGTATTAATAGAAGAGGATTTGGATTATAGAAATTAGAGGTTCAAGTTGTAGAGCATGCTGAGATTTACTAATAACACACCGACAGCACCCATTTGTGCCTCTCATGTACTCATCTTTACTTGCAGTGAGGTTTAAATTCATGCACTCTCGGGACATCAGGCACAATTTAGAAAACACACAAACACAAGTGAACCATGAATTCACTGGAGGCTCATCACACTCAGTCAACAGACAAACAGTCACATGTTGGACCCTCATGCAGCGTGTTGTATTAGCCTACATTTCGGCCTCAGGGGCTTTAAATAATACCAGTATAGATCGAGTAAAAAAAAACATGTAAGACAATCTTTCTTTTGTGTCTTTTTATAGGAGTCTTACCAGTTTTTTTTCATATTGATGGGGATAATGAAGAAGGCACAGCCCAAACACAGTGCAGCTGTAGTAAAATCGAGGATATGGCTGGACTGTGTATGGTCAGTCTGTGAATTTGTTACACAAATAGTTAGTGATCATGTCCATAATGTTAAATCCAGTAATGGTACATGTCCACAGCCTCTGTCCTTTCCACGCTTCCCATTCATTGTCTACGTAAGCAGCCGTGCAATGCATTCTGGTAGCGTGGCGAGATGGGCATCCGGCGCGACACGCTGCCTCTGGAAACTCCCTAGAAAATTTTAAAATAACCGCTGTCGATCCAAAATAAAGACTGATTTAGCAACTGCATGGCTTATTTCTCGCATAAAATGTTTTCAGAAACACGTTTCAGAGAACTATTTGCGATATAAGAGAAGAAAATTTCCAAACGAGCTGCCATGTTGCTTCAGGTTTGAGAGCAGGGAGCAGCTATTTGTTTATTCTCACACTCATGTTAACAAACATCCTTTTCAATAGTAATTTCATTCCTTAAAGTAACTATTTTTCTCAAAAATTTGTAAAATAATATTGAATTGAACAAAGAGCCGAAGCAATTAATTGAATATTTCAACTGGGGCTTTGAGAAATTGTGATCGCCATTTTTTTAAAACTTTTTTGTGACATTTTATTCACCACATCTATTAATCAAGAAAATAATCAACAGATTTATTGATAATGAAAATAATCGTTAGCTGTAGCCATAGTTGAACATAAAGCTAGTGATGCACCGATTTGTCTTTTTCAGTCACGTTACCGATACCTGGGCTTTGGGTATTGTTTGATACCGAGTACTGATCCGACACCAGTGTTTGATTAATAAGCTGCACGCCTCACTGTATGGAAGTGACTGGGATCATTCTTTTATGTCTAAGGCAACATCAGACTTGACTTAAACATTGCTTTCCTAACTTTGTAAAACAAAATGTAACAAATAAATACATATATATGAATTTACTGAATTGTTATTAATTATTAAAATAATAAATCGTTCACCAGTAACTTGATAAAATATCTTCAAAATTAATAGGAATTACAATTCAAGTGTAAACCTTTTTAATGCAGTAACAAATTGGTCAAAACCTAAACAGGAATTAAAATTCTAGTATATAATGTATATGGTATATAAACATAGAACTGAATTGAATTGAATTGAATATCTGTTCCAGCTATTTGAGTCGGTATCGGCCCGACATCCGATCCACTATCAGTATCGATGCATCCCTACATGAAGCCGATGGATATCAATAAGATAACAATGTTAACAACAGCTCTACACAATGCTCAAAGTCACTGATTAAAAAATCAGTTTTTTATCACTATGAGAGTTTAAATCAGGTAAATAACTAGTATTTTTTTCTTGTGTTGGAGAAATAACTGCCAAAACTTGAAGGTCTTTTTTTAAAAGAAACAACTAAACAACACAAATTATAAAGTTTTGTTTAGGCCTCCTGGTAATTTTTGTAGATATATCAGTTGTAAATACGGCACTGTTTATTATGATTTGTGAATCTACATTAGATTGGATGTGAGTCAGTATGCAGGTCTAAGACTAAACATAACATTCCTATTGAACCTTAAACACTTTGAGCCTCTCAGGAAATGAACCCGCTCGTGTTTTGTTTGTCGTTGTCAGGACCGTCTGCATTGTCTGCCGTTTATCAGTGTTTTTGGGCACTTATCTGGCCGCCCCGCCCAGCCTTTAGGACGCTGTTATGTGTGCTACGGTTTAATGACCGTTAGTTTGTTAGGTAGCAGTATATATATCTCAAAACTGTCTCAGCAGGTTTCAGTGACACTTAGTGGGTCAACAAGTGGTTCGGTTTTGGTACAGATTAAGGATCTTTTAAAAAGGAGTTCACAACTCCTCTTTCAGATTCTAAAGCTGCAAGATAGTTTTGGGTTTTGAACTGTCTGTTGGACAAAACAAGCACTTTGACAACACCACCTCGGGCTCTGGAAACTAAAGCTGCAAAAATTGAACAATTAGTTTTCAACTATTAAATTAATCACCGACTACAGTATTTTGATAATCAAGAAAATGAAAAAAAGTCTAAATTCTCTGGTTCCAGCTTCTTAAATATGAATATTATCTGGTTTATTTACTCCTCTGTGACAGTAAACTGAATATCTTTGAGTTGGGGACAAAACAAGACATTTGAGGACGTCTTCTTGGGCTTTGGGAAACACTGATCGACATTTTTCACCATTTTCTGACATTTTATAGACCAAACAACTAATCGATTAATCGAATAAATAATCGACAGATTAATCAACAATGAAAATAATCGTTAGTTGCAGCCCTACTGGAAACATGGGCGTTTTTCTGTATTTTCTGGCATTGTGTAAACTAAACGATCAATCAGTGTAAGAATGGAAGTACGCAAATTGAGACACAGCAGAAGTATTACTCTGTTAGTGTTGTGGAAACGTCAGAAATAAAAAAACGTCCACCGGTGTTAGAGCGTGGAGCTTCTTCCCTCACAAACAATCTTTGACTGAGTGCAGACACCGGCTTGCAGAGAGCACTTTAAGGAGGCAACAGACAAGTGTCATTTTTGACTAGTCATCAACTTACTCACAGAATTAGCGACAGCTGATATGATCTACCGCTGGCGACTTTTGTCATTTAAACCTGCAAACGTGATGGGTAGAACGTTGTTGAAATAACACATTTAAAGGATTGTTCAGATGGCGGTGCTTTCTAGTTCTTTTCTTGCCCTACCCTCTTTTATCTTTTATTTATTTTATCAATACTTAACCGTTCGCTTCGTCATGTGCTCTGACAGCTTTAATACGCTCCCATTCCAAATGAGACTGAGCTTGTGACACTCCCTACAACATCGTCATTTACTACATTCCTTCCTCACCCCCTCGCCTGAACTCTTAATCTAACCTAAACCTAATCTCATCTCTAATCTCGATTTTTAACCCACATGCTATCCTATGTACACCTGACTCTTTAAGAAGAAATATTTACTCTCTGCCTCTTTTTTAAGTATAAAAGAACACAGAGTTTTACAACTTTGAGTAAAAGGTTACCCAATCTCAGCCTGATAAGGTTGTCACAGGGTAGACCTGAATGTCCACTCCTCTTTTTCTATAATGGGTGCGTCTCTCTCTCTCACTCTTCCCTCCATCTCTACCTCCAATTATCATCCCATTTCTGTGTCCTTGTTCTTCTGTCTTTTGTTTTGTCTATCTAGAAAAGAGCACTTTGACTCACTCTTGGCAGTGAATTAAATGTGAAAATACTAATAGTCTTTATTGCTGCAAGAAAAACAGTTTTGTAGAAAGCCGTTTTCATTGTTATGTAACAACCGCTGTGTTCACATTAGAGCTGGAGGTGTGCCAGTAAAGTGAAAACATGGGAGGACTCGCAAAACGAGAATCTCCCAGACAAACTGAACATCCTGGAAACATTGTCAAATTCCCTCCTGAATTATTCACAAGAAGCTGTTTATGAATAAATTTGAGACAGGAAATAGGCCATGCAGTTGTGGTATCATGTTTTGTTTAATTAATTGTTAAAGGATCAGGAGTTTGGAGGAGACTTTTGAGCTCTTATCCTATCACTTTGGACATTTTGTAATCAACATGTGAACCATAAAAAGACACTTCTAGTGACATGTTTTACATTTTTGATCTGAAGCTCATCAAATTTGTGGTAGAGATTCAAGATTCAAGCCCTTTATTGTCATTGTGTAGTACAACAAAATTAGATTGTGACAGTCCCAAAGGTGCTAATGAGAAGATAATACAATATAAATATAAAACATATATATAAAGATAATACATAGAAATATACATAAAAATACAATATGTACATTGGTGAGATGCCAGATGCCAGATTATTGCACAATGTGTCCATCAGATAATTATTTCACAATAGCGTTCAGCATATTGTTATTGCACATGTCTGTAAACAGTTCAAGTTTGTGACAGTAGATTCATACATGATTAGTATTGCATATTCCGACAGGTCTTATTACACGTGTTCATCTCAGACAGAGGAGATGTCAGAGTTCAGGAGATTTATAGCAGTTGGGAAAAAGCTGAGTCTGTTTGTGTGGATTGATGTGAAGCGCCTGCCTGATGGGAGGAGCTTAACAAGTTGTGTCTGGGATGAGTGATGTCCTTGATGATGTTTTTGGCCCTTCTCATACAGCGAGTGTTGTGCAGGTGGTCGAGTGATGGCAGCTCAGTGCCAACAATGTCCTGTGCTGTTTTCACAACACGCTGCAGGGCTTTTTTGGCAGCTTTGGTGCAGCTGCTGTACCAGGCTGTCATGCAGTTGGTCAGGATGCTCTCTGTGGTGCATCTGTAGAAGTAGAGCAGCAGTTTCTTGGGGAGGTTAGCTCTTCTTAGCCTCCTCAGAAAGGAGAGGCGTTGCTGTGCTCTGCCTACTACAAAGTACAAAGTCTAATCTAATAAAACACGGTAAAACATGCGCATCAAGTGTCCGATAGGATGGGTGCTGGATCAAAGAAATAAAACAGAAAGATCCGCACACTAAATAGCTCCCGTAAGAAGGATCTTTACTATGCTGTACGTTATGTTTAAAGCACCAGGCTCTTCCTCAGACTTCTGATAAGTGCAGAGAGTCTCCAACTTAAATAACCATAATGCATCCAAAAAACACACACGTGACAATACCACACCTGTTATTTTATTTTAACATGAAAATACATTATATATTAGACATATGCACTGATAGTATCTCAAGGCTACAGAGAGGTACATTACAAAGATGATGGTATAGAAAGGAACATATCAGTATATACACACAGTATAAATACAAAATATAGAATATGTCCCCCCATAAATAAGTACTCCCAAAACACGGCTCTCCGGCTGCATCGCTGTCATATTCAAAATATAAACACATGTGATATACCACCCCTGTTGCAAGTATATACAAGGAAATACATTAAGAATATACACTAATATATAAATCTAGATCGTATGTACAAAGCTATACTAAGTAGATACAAAGGTACATGAAGGAAATCACCTAAAATAGAGGAAAACACACACACACATATGAACATCTATCTTTGCAACATGGCTAATGCTAGCAGCTAGAAAGCCATGTTGAATTGATTATCAAAATAGTTGATTATTTTGATAGCTGACAACTAATCGATTATTCGTTGCAGCGCTACAAAGAACACTTTTTCTTGCGGCAGTGGTGAAACTTACTATATTCTGTTATAATACCACTTGGAAATGCTAGAGTGAAGAAGTGAATCTGTCTATCATCGCCAAAGAGATGAAGGAGTTTGAACTGAAATATGTTTCTTTAAAGAAACAGAACCAGCTGAAGCTTTTTAAAGCTTTTCACAAAATACCTACCAGCTAACCAGCCAGCTGCATCTCAACAGCATTCTCTGCTACTGGCATTTTCTTTGCAGGTAGTTGTGTGTCTGTCAACAGACATTTGACTTTCTACTTTTAAGAGACAACCCCTCAGGTGTCCTGCTGAGTACAAGAGAGTAAACTTTCACTCACTCACGCTTATTTTAGCTGACTTCTCCCGTCTCTAGTGCTCTGATTTCATCTATGGCCGATAAAAACTGAATGATTGATTTGGGTCTGTTTTATTTTCACTGTTACGTGTGACAGCTTCTAAAAACACTCTATAATCTAAAAGACAGACCGCTACACAGACAGATAATTCTTTTATCTCTTAAAAAGGTTCACTGACGGCTAAGAAAATATATTCTTACATCGTCTGCTGCTATTTTTAGACTATAAAGTAGGTTTTGTTCTACAAGAAGCACATTTTTGTCATTGATTGTCACACCGTCTTCCTCAGCAGATGGAGTTTGTAGGATTGTAGATTGTTTTATTGAAATGTAAATTTCCATTTTTCTGAGCACTTTAAGGTCTTATTGTCCATTCGGCTTAAAAATCAAGATTGAAAGTTTCATTCTTGAATTTGGGAATTATTAATGATCACTATAGTACACCACAATAATCATTACTTGCAGCCCTAGATGCATGGGTGCTTTGGGAAGTGTGGACTCCAAAGATGGGTGGACCTGGACTACACCACAAACCTTTACTCTGCCTCATTAAGTCTCGTACAATCAGCAGCTGGAAATCAGTAGCCGACAATTTTCTCTGTGATTCTCTCTCTTCTTATCAGCCGCCTGCTGTCTCTCTCTCTTTTCCTGTCGTGTCATTGTAGCTTGAAGTGCTGACGGTGCAGCCGCAGTCCTCTCAACTTCAACTTTTAGTGTGTATGTTGTGTGTGTGTGTGTGTGTGTGACACACCAACACTTCCAAACTTGACTGCCATAATGATATCAGTCAGCATGAAGAAAGAGCAGCTCAGCACAAATGACTTGATGTCCCAAACACAAGCACACACAGCTGTCTTGTCTATTTGTTTGAACGGATGTTTTTGCTACACATCATATTACACAACACTGGGCCGAATGTATTGTACATGTAGCAGCGGGGATTCCTCTCAAGTTAAAAAACATTTTAGACGAACAGATCGGGCTGGAAACTTTTTAGTTTCAGGTTTTATTGGCAACAGGTGCAATAACCAAAAATATACTTTATATGTACTTACTGGCCTCAATATAAACACATACTCTGCGCACAAACTGTATCATAGAAGCTTTAAAGTTACTACCATAGACTGTATACAAGTCATCTAGGTTTTTGGCCGTCATCATCTTGTTGTTTTGCAAGTGACGAGAGGGTGGAGCTAAGTACAACCGAATGCTAAGTAAGATATGATTAGGTTATAATTAACTTTCATGAACTGAAAACAGACTGTGAAAGGGTTAAAGTTGTAAGACGAAAACATGGACAGCTCCCAGACCGGACAACGCCGTGTTAGCGACCTGTCAATCACAAGGTAGACACGCCCTAATGCATACTGCTTTATGATCTATTTGACTCTAAATGTGACCATAATTTACTAAATGAACATCATGCTGTATTGAAGAAGACTTGAAACTAGTGATTGAGACCTTAAACTCATGTTTACAATGTTTACTGAGGTAATAAATCAAGTGAGAAGTAGGGTCATTTTCTCATAGACTTCTATACAATCAGACTTCTTTTTGAGAAGAAGAATGTAAGTTTAAGGCACTTCTGCATTGGCTTCACATCTCAGACCCAGAGGTTGCTGCTTGGTTACTACAAAGAACTTTAATTTTGTGCTGATTTTGGCGGCCCCTGTGGACAAAAGTGGTAGTGTTCCCATGAGCACCACTGTTTTGTGTCGTAAAGATCTGCAGCTGCCAGACTCCCTTTAGAAAATGTACTGCAGCAGGGTCTGACAGTCTGCCCCGCTTAGTCCTGGTTCTGGTTCTCCTCTGCCTCACCTCCCTCCATGGGTCCAGTAATACAGCCTGGGCCTCCAGCAGCGTGGTGTTGGTTTTGGCTCCTAGGAAGCGGGTAGTGAGCTCCATGTCCGGAGCTCTCCACCTTCTGGCGGAGCTCCGACTGCAGGGTCTGGGTCTGTCCACGGTGGGCTGCTTGCTGCCGGAGGCCCCTCTGGAGTCTGAGCTGAAGGAGTTTCTGGTCAACCTGCACGCCGTAAATCATTTCGTCTGATGTAACAGGGAATCAGACCTGATGACAGGCGTTAAGGTTAACTTTATAGAAATAGCCAAGCTTCTCGCTCATGGTCTTGCTTAGTTATGTAGGTCTTATAGAGACCTCAGTATTAAATTAAGTCTGTTTTATAACCAAAAGTACCTTGTTGTGAGTTTTACAGCAAACAAAGAGAATGAAGTCAATATCTGATCAGAAAATCTACAACTAACAATCTGCATCTAACAGTTATTTTCATTATCGACTAATATGATGATTATATCTCGATTAATTTCTTTGTTCCTAAAAAATGACAGACAATTGTGAAAAATGCTCGTCAAAGTTACACAAGTTGACATGTAATAAAACTAACGATGAGTCGTTTAATTCATCAGGTGATGGAAAAATAATTTATTTTAATAATCAGTTAATTGTTTAATGTGTTTTTTTATGGAAAGATAACAGGCATTCTCTGGTTACAGCTTCTTCAATGTGAAGCTTTGCTGCTTTACTCTGTTTTTATATCATTTTAAACTTAAAATCTTCAGGTTTTGGGGCTGTAGGTCGGACAAAAAAAGACATTTGAAGAAGTCACTCAAATCAACAGATTTTCTTCAGTTGCAGAACTTCACGCTGACTCAAAGGTGAAATACTGCTGTGCACCATCTGGATGTCTGATAAACCTTCAAACTTGGTTTATATTTCATCTCCCCACTGATACTCTTTGGCAGCATGGCCACACCAACGCACCCCCTTGATTTTCTTTTTTTATGCCGTGCTATTTGAGGTCTGAATTCAGCCTAAAACTTAACATTTCTCCGCCTCTGTTGTAGCCAAAAGTGGTGAGCATGTCGACACGATGCAGGGAAGTAGTTTTGTTTCTAAAATCAGTAATTCATTTTCAGAATTAAAACCATTTCTTTACAGCCCCACTGTACCGGAGTAGATTTATCTGCTCCACTTGTAGCTGGAAAAACAGGTTGGAAGAGCTTGACCTGTCACGCACAACAAGCTTTTGTGTGTGTTTGTACTGTATTTATGTGTGTGTGAGAGCGTGCTTATTTGCAGCCATGCATTTTTGTTTCATCCCCGCACAGCGCGCATGTTTTGCAGTCGGTGGCTGTGGTTAGAGCTGCTGATATGTGGCTGGCCAGTTGGGTTTTGTGTGTGGGCGGTATGCGTGTGGCATTCCTTTCCCATACAGACTCATCGCTCTCCCCCTCGGCCTTTTGTCGTTGATGTTTCATGTCAACAAACAGGCCGGCTCGCAGGCTGGTGACGGAAAAGCCAGAGGGCAGAGAAATAGACTGGAAGGTCACCCGACCTGCTGGGAATATCTGTGTGTGTTCAATTAATGATGAAATGAAACTGAGAAAAGCAAACAAATCTCCACATATTAAAAGCTGTGAGTGGGTAATCAGCTAGCAGGACGGAGTCGACACGGAGTTCTCTTCTTGAGCTGAAACCACCACATCCCCCAGAAAGCCTGAAGTGTTGAGGGTTATGTGTGGGCAAGTTGTTGTTCATTTCCTTGTTAATGTTGCGCTGTGTGTTGAGTTAAAGAAAGAGAAGCTGCAGCCTGAAGCTGGGCAGGGTTTACAGTTTGTGACAAAGGTCAACGTGTTTCTCGGTTCCTGTTTCGGCAAATTGTTCTTCTCTGCTCTCACGTAGTTTTCTGTGTCCTAGTTTTAAGGACAAAATCAGAGGTTGATTTTCTTTTTTAAGCACAAAATGTCTGCAGTGATCATAAAAATATAACAAATTAATACAGATAGGTAGATAGGTAGATAGGTAGGTAGGTAGATAGATAGATAGATAGATAGAGAGATAGATACAGTAGGTAGATGGATGATGGATAGATGGATAGGTAGGTAGGTAGGCAGGTACAGTATATAGATAGATGGGTAGATGATAGATGGGTGGATGGATGGGTAGATGATATAGATGGATGGATAGACTTTATTTTGACTTTCAAATTCACCTCCAGTGTAATTCCAAGCTGGAAAGCATACACGTATAACAAAAAGCCAAGCTGAGAGCAGTTAATAAAGGATTAGTACGCCAAAGCAGGTTTATATGAAAAAGTGACATGAGTGACAACATCAGAGGTGACCAGTTTCAACATTTTACAAAGTCAAGGAGCACCGACGGCAATCACTGTCACCTCAGCTCACATCCTGTAGAGAGGATGAGCGATGGAGGGATGGTTTTTACACCCCAAAAGTGACAGCTGTTTGTATTTCTGTGTGCGCCCGAGGTGAACGTGCTGCACTGAAACACACATCTCAGCAGCTACAGACACACAGGAGCTTGGGGACTCTGTGGTTTTTTTTAATTGTAGACTCAGCTGACACAGGTCAGACACTGAATACATGAAGCAGCCTGTACTTGGCTGAACTTCCTTGTGCACTGTGTGTGTCAATACACTCTCAAGTGACTCTCCAGTAACTGGGGGTAAGTATGTCCCCCGGGGTCCTACTTCCTCTGAAATATTGACTCAGCACCACAGGGAGAGGTCTCGCACACACACACAGAGGGCCTTTTCCATTACATGATGTCTCTATTTTTGTTGCCACAGTGATCTTGTGTGGAATGAACAACGATCAGCTAATGAATGTACTCAGAGGTTTTCCTACTGCAGGACTTTGTTGACTAATGTTCTCCATCATCCCATGAAACTATATCACTCCTCCCTTATGTGATGCACTTCCTCATGAATCTCCTGAGGATTTAAGGGGTTGGAGATGACGCTTAGATACATTTTTGGTGAAAACTATCAGTAGGGCTGAGTATCAGTACTCGATACCTTTTAAAGGTAATCAGGTAAAATCATATCTAGATTAGGGCTGTCAAAGTTAACGCGATAATGCGTTAACACACAAATTTGTTTTAACACCACTAATTTCTTTAATGCACCTTGCGACTCTTAGGTTGTAGCGGGCCCAGTTTTAAAGCTAGAGTGAAGATACTGGTATCATATGAAATTAAACCATATGAAAATCCAAGGAATCCATTGGTACCAACCATGTCATACTAGTTTGTTGCAAGGGAGGCTAAATAATGCTCCAAACTTACGCTCAAGTTTGGCGAGGAAAAACTGGCATGGCCATTTTCAAAGGGGTACCTTGACCTCTGACCTCAAGATATGTGAATGAAAATGGGTTCTGTGGGTACCCACAAGTCTCCCCTTTACAGACATGCCCACTTTATGATAATCACATGCAGTTTAGGGCAAGTCATAGTCAAGTCAGCACACTGAGTGAGTTTGTATTTGTATGCTAAATGCAGTACCTGTGAGGGTTTCTAGACAATATTTGTCATTGTTTTGTGTTAATTGATTTCCAATAATGAATATATACATACATCTAGCAAGCATATTTGCCCACTCCCATGTTGATAAGTGTATTAAATACTTGACAAATCTCCCTTTAAGATACATTTTGAACAAATAAAAAATTTGTGATTAATTTGCGATTAATCATGGACAATCATGCGATTCATCGCGATAAAATATTTTAATCGATTGACAGCCCTAATTTAGATACAATCTGGATATACGAGACTCATTTTAATGCCAGGTGTAAAAAGGGGTCATTATGTCAGACATGCTATAGTCTAAATGATTAGTGGATTTTCCGAGAAAGACCCGGGATAAATTAACTTAAAATTAAAATAATCACTGTTTGTAGCCGATGATGAATGTCCAGCCTCGCTGCTTCCTCTCCAGACTCGTCCAGACTAAATATACCGTTCATCACACGCCCACCCCGACATCTCATGTCGTGACATCACAAACTCCCACAGTGAAGCCGGCCTTGTGGGAAATGGATTCCTCAAAGCCCCTCTGTGTTATTCACGTAGTAAAAACCAAGCAAGGTCAAAGCTGAGAATGTGTGGAGTGTGTTTGTGTCATCGTGCCAGCAGCGCCCACTTTGCCCGGACACGCAGGCCGACATCAAGGACACACACAACAAAGACAAAACACTTATAGCCTATGGTCTTCTTTTTAATTGCTGGTCATATGAGCTCTTTGTAAATCCCATTGATCTGCTTCTCTCTTTTTTGGAAACAAAGGACCTTTTTATGATTTCTCGCTCTTGTTTTATGTTACATTACACCTTGATAGCTCGTGGTTTGGGGAGAATGAGGATAAAAAGTGTCTGTGTGGATGCTTTTTTTAGATGCTGTTTTGACTGACAGTGAAGACCGCTCCTCCTATATTTAGGAATCAAAGCGTTCCTGCTGTTCAAATCCAATCTCTTAATGGTGTGTGTGTTCCTGAATGTGTATGTTTAAACCAGTTGCTTGCATATGTATTCCTATATGTTTGTCTGGGTGGAAGGGAGGAAATTACCCACTGGGGGGGACCAAACCCCCAGATATCCTCTTGAGTGCTTCACTCTGGCGGCGTCATTAATAATTCAGAGCATTGGCGGGGACCATCTCTGTGCTTGTTTGGACACAAGTCTGCAGCCGGCCAGCCAGCGTCCATGTGCACTTTGAACAGTTTGTCATGTGAAGAGTTCAGCAGGGTGTGTGTGTGTGTGTGTCTTGGTGTACATGTGTGTGTTTTGTGTTGTACAGTAACGCTCGTGGCCAAAGTCCAGACCCAACCCCAACTGTAACGACCTATACACATTAACAGGCTATTTGTGGTGCAAGCAGAGGGAGTGGGCAGATGGGTTAATGTTAGAACAGATCTGCTATCAGATGGGAATCCATCATGATACCATTGTTGGTCGTGATGGAGCGCCTCGGCCAGGGTTGTATGTTGGAGTGCCTGAATCACATCGGCCTCACGAGTCCTGTAACGCAGTGGCTCCCAACCTATTTCCTTCAGAGACTCCTTTTGCTATCATTGAAACTATGTCTGGTTTTCAAAATAAGGTGTTAACAAAGGGAACTAAGATAAATTGGATTACATTAACCAGAAGTATAAAACATTACAGGTCCCTTATAAATTAAAAAGAAAATATCACTAATTTGTGAGGGAAATGTCTTTCATTAAGAAAATTAAGTAAATAATTCCTGACAATGACTGATATATGTGACTTCAGGACATCTCTGACTACATACATGCTGAAAATCAAACAATTTTTACTGTATCAATTTAGATATTTTCCAAAGTAAAAGTCCTCAGAAGTGTACGATTCAACTTTTCCCCATAGTCTAGTGTTAAAAAAGTTAAAAAAAATTGTAATAAATCATAATATCAAATCGCAATACATATCGAATGTGCACCCAAGTATCGTGATAGTATCGAATCAGGAGATAGGTGTATCGTCCCAGTCCTATTGCTTAAACTGACAACCCCTGATTAAGTGACATATTTTATGAATATTTCATATTATATTCAATGCAACACAATAACAGTACAGAACAACTGTTAAACTGTACAATTATTGAGCAGATTATTTCCTCAGAGACGTGTTTTCCTGTTATTTTTAGGAACTTTTAATACAGTGTTTTTTTATTGTTTTTTTTTAAACAATCATACATACTTAATAGGCTTCTTTGTTTTGACAAATTCAGGATTAATCATGAAAATCCCACTAATGATCCTCTTTGTTCCACTTTAGGAAAATCTCACCTGGCCATCGTCCAGAAAGTGAACAACGAGGGGGAGGGAGATCCCTTCTACGAGGTGCTGGGGTTGGTCACCCTTGAAGACGTCATCGAGGAGATAATTAAATCAGAGATTCTGGATGAATCGGACCTTTACAGTGAGTTAAGCTTTTGTTTGTCACATCTTCTCGCTAAAGCCTGGGACATACTGTCCGTAGACAGCTGCAGACTTGTACCGGTTGCATTCATACTACAATTGAGGGTCTGCGTCGGTCTGGCGTTCCACGCATGCACATTTCCTGATCCACACTCTATTCTAGTTGGTAGCTGTAATGCACCATAATGTTGTTTTCCAGGAGTTTAGGAGTCTTTTTAAAGTATTCCTTTAAAGACAAATTATATTAATATGGGTAACGGTGGATCTCTTCACACAAGCTCTCTTCAAAACAAGCATCCACTTTGTTATCTTCTTCTTCTTGGAAACCAGCTTGAGGTGCATACGCCACCAACTGGACTGGAGTGTGAAATGAAACTGGTGCATGCGCAGTCAGCGGGCATGCTATTCGTACAGTCCACGCGGTTGCAAATTTTGGGCTGCACGCAGACGTCCACATAGGGTCCCCCCGCACACCGTCTCGGACACGGGAGGATGACGACATTTACGTCACGCAGACCGAAGCGGACGCAGAAAGCATGAATTGGCCTTAAGCTTGTCTTTACTGTCAGTGCAGATCATTTTCATCTCAATCTTAGATACACTATCGTTCAAAAGTTATGAATCAGCTGTTATATTGATGTTTTTCTCTTTTCCTTCAAGATATAAACATTATAACTCAGACACCAAATGTATTATTAACATTTGAAATAGTTTTGGCCCCAAAAGAAGAAGAATTTAATGATTCAAACTTCCATTTAGTAAATGTCCCCACAGTGTTGCATGACAGGGGAGAATACTGTTGGATTTTAAATTTAGATTTCCAGTCCAGAAAAGCGTCAGTGACCCTCGATCATTATTTAATTCCAGCTTGTTATAGGCTGCATTATTTTGACCTTGACACTGAAACAGGAAGCTGTTCCTGTTTAAATCTGCACGCATTTCAATGCCAAGCTTCCAGTTTCTTTTACCAATGATTGGTGATTTCTTCTGTTCTTATTCAGCTGTTGTAAAGGGGACTTTCTACAATCTAAAATAATTAAAGATGATTCAGAAATACAGAGTAATCCTCTCAGACATCTGATTGGACCCAATCAAGCTTATTGTGGCAGGAGATTCCAAACTTTTGAACGGTATTTATTTACTTTAATCATTTTGAGGATTTAATCAATAAGTGCCTCCTGTTGTTGCTTTACAGAACAGCTAACAGGATTTTTACAATGCTGTTGTAAAATCCCCGTACAGCATGGCCTCACTCTGCTGACTGAATAAACCTTTTGAGCTTTTTTTTGTACATTTTTGTAATAAATAACTCTGTCTGCTGTGTTGCTTCTCAGCTGATAACCGCAACAGGAAAAAGGTGGCGCCCAATAAGAATAAGAGAGACTTCTCCGCCTTCAAACACGAGGGTGAATCAAAAGTGAAGATCTCTCCTCAGCTGCTGCTGGCCGCCCATCGCTTCCTGGCTACAGGTGGGACACTCATCGCAGTATTACCAACACACAGCCAGTAGCTCATTTATAACTTGTAAACCAACTGTACATTTGAACAGTCATTCACTCAAGTACCGTACTTAAGTACAAATTAGAAGTACTTGTACTTTACTTGAGTATTTCCATTTCATGCAACGTTATACTCCACTACATCTCAGAGGTAGATATTGTACTTTTTTACTTCACTACATTTGTCTGACAGCTTTAGTTACTTTTTCAGATTACAGTTTTTCATCCCCTTCCTGTCCAGTGAAAGCCTCGTCTCTCCAGATGTGTTGATGTTAGGGCTGTCAAAGTTAACGCGATAATAACGCATTAACAGAAATTTGTTTTAACGCCACAAATTGTTTTAACGCATTAATGCAACTTGCGTTTTTTAGGTTGTAGCGTGCTCAGTTTTAAAGCTTATATATATACAAACAGGTGTAGACAGGAATGTAGTATGTATAGAGAGGTAATACATATTTATATGTATATATACACACAGAGGTGTAACAGTTTGTAAAACAGTATGTAAAGTATATAAAGGTAAAGTGATAATAGTTGAGGGATGAGCTCAAGAGTTCAGCAGTCTTTGTGTGTATTCTCATAGTGTGGTATTAGTACTTTTACTTAAATAAAGGCTCCGAGTACTTCTTCCACCACTGAACATACAGTATGTCTTCGATATGTAGCCACAACATGAATGTCCTCAGGATGTCAGGATGAGATGGATTCTGTCATGTTGCCCTCTGAAGGGCAGAGCAGGTCCATACATGCAGGGAGGAGGTTTACATGTCTTTATTTACTCTGAAGGTCTATTTAAGATCCGAGGCAGTGTGCTTGTGTGTGCTCACCACCACAAGTAGACTGGACTTTAGCCAGCTGGATGCGCTGCCTCGTCACTGCTACAAATCACTTGAGAACGTGTTGCAGTCTGTCTGGTTAGCGAGCGTTAGCGGATATGCTCTGCCAGTGGCAGTTAGCACTAGCTGCTGCTAGCATGACTAGCACTTCCTCGTCTCACACACGTGGTGGTGGAGGAGCACGTCAGTGTCTAACACCTCTGCAGACATCACACCAGTGTCTGCTGTTTCTGTTTTCTCTCTCAGTATGATGGTTTCATATTTCTTTCTTGACTCATTACACTGGAATGGGGGTTTTTCTGTTTTTGTGTCCAGGAAGTTACTGTTTCCCTTTTTCTTTTCCTTTTTTTGGTTCTAGTTGACATCAATGATCATTAGACAGCTTTTTTTAGATTGTGTCTGATCTCCGTTGCCATTAATATCTGATGTGGGATATCTGGAGTATCACTGATCTTTGAGATATTTGTTCCAGTCGACAAAAAACATTAATAAAACAGGAAGATGTAAAATGTCCAAACTTTGAAAGTGATTTGAGAAATCACTGAAAAGTGCTGCAACATTCAATCTGAGTCACAGCAGAAGCTCACAGTTCTCTTTCGAACTCGTTTGACTTAATACATAAACCAGAAAGAAAGCAGTTTGTTTGCCTTTTTAGATGATGAATTCCAACATTGTCCGCGTATGCCTCACCTCTCACTGTGTGTTGCAGGGTTTTGTTTGCAGGGTGGACCGTTTCTTTGTTGTCAGTTTGGGTGGGGTCGAAGGCACTTATGGTTGAGCTCTTATTGCGACAGACCGGCCTGCGACAGTTGAGAAACGCATGTAAACCAAACACATTTCACCAGTTGTTTCTTTTAACAGAGACAATTTTTTCTTTTTCATCCAAACATTATTTACATTTGAAAAAAACTACACAATGAGAAACAAGAGCCCACTTTTTTAAGTGGAACAATTTAACTAAAAGAACAAAAAAAAAGAGAGAAATACAACAAAGGCAACAACAGAAAAAGACATGTTATAATGCATTGTAATGTGATTATAAGTTACACTTAGAGTTAACAGCGTTTTCGTGTGTTGTTCTTCATAAATTTAATGATATTTTCTTCACTTAAAGCAAACAATGATCACTTAGAGTAACTTATAATCACATTATAAAGCATCATAACAGTGACATTATAAAAAGATTATAATAACTAAGATCCTTACAAAACAAAATTATGAAGTATTATGATACTTGACCTTATAGGTCATTATAAAATGCTTTATAATGTGTTATGATTATTGTTATAAAGCGTTATCAATATTTATGAGTTCTTATATCTATAATTATACGGTGCTATAAGCATATTATAACGCATTATAGGTATGTTTATAGTGCATTATAGACATGGGCGTCATAGAAAGTGTTCTCTTACTTAAGAAAGCCAGAATATAATTCAGTGTCCCTGTACTTTTTAGTACTTTATTCATAAGTCTGACGAGGAGCTGATCTTCATTTGAATGTATTTGGAAGCTCTAGTTGATACTAAGTCATGTAAAGTCCATTTATGGCACAAGATTCCTCAATGTGCTTTTTTAATTCTACTTGATCCTTGTAATCCTTTGAATTAATTCATTTTGTCAAAGCAAAAATGTATGCCTAGAAATATGTTACACTCCTTTAGTTAAGTGTAGGATCACCTGTTGTTGGACAGATTGGCACCCTGGTTTATGTAATTGTTTGTTTTGTACTACAGACAAATGCACAAATTTAACATTTAATGGATCAGTGATGTCAGCAGATTTGGTTTACAGATTGGTACTCAGGTCTGTTCTGAAAAAATGATGTTGTTACATCTCTAGAATTTTTAGATTTTCTTAATACTGTTATGTTTATTTAAGTAGATCAATGTCCAGAAATGTATTATGGTGTTTTTTGTGTTTAAAAGGTCTTAATTTGTTCCCCTTTCCACTTAAAAGCAAACCTTTCTCTTCCTGCAGAGGTGAGCTTATTCAGCCCGTCTCAGATCTCAGACAAGGTGCTGCTGCGAATCCTGCGCCACCCCGACGTGATCCAGGAGATCAAGTTCAACGACAGTGACAAGCGCTCGCCCCATCACTACGTCTACCAGAGGGGCAAGCCCGTCGACTACTTCGTTCTCATCCTGCAGGTACGTGATGATTTAGGGAAGAGGGGGGTGAAGCATGACTTCTCTGCCTGTGACTGCTGGTTGCTTCAGTGTGGCTGAAATAACAGGAGTTGAGCTCAAAAGCAGATCGCAAGGACAACCGACTAGTTGATTGAAACACCCTCCCACACGCTCATGTATACACCAACACGTGCAAAGTGGGAGAATATCTAGTTTAACTTCAACTCTCACATTACATAGTCTCAGTTTCTACAGTCTAATTCAGTGATTCTTTTGCATCTTTCTTTGTTTGTCTCCGGTGTGCAAATATGAACTTTCTTTGTATATTAAATGTACTTTGTTTGAGTTACAAAGTTCATTCTTGACTTTGGGAAATAGCATCTGACAAAGAAGCCTGAACACAGGGTCCATTTAGTAGCTGTTCTGGAGCTGTTGATCATATCACTTGATCTTCAGTTTGCCAAGTTGTTATGTAAATGTAGTTCAAATATGCATTGTTACTGACTTGACTTCTCGTCCATGTTGGCTTGACAGTTGAGTTTGATATTATAAGGTTTTGTTTCTAATAAAAAAAAAGGGATTTGAACTTGATATAGTTTTGTAGCACGCAAGTTCACAAAACGAGTCAAAAAGTCAGTGAAAAGTTGTGAAGGAAAGAGACAAAAAAACATAACAGCAGTTTATCAGGCCCTAGTGTTAGATCTTGAAAATCAAGTTTGGATAATAACATACTAACGTATTTTTTCCTACCTGACGTCAGAATACTTTTGAAAGACCAGTTCCATACGTATAACAGCCCTCTGACTCACCGTGATGAACACATCCCGCCCTCTATAAGTCATATTCTCATTGCTTCTGCCTGAATAAAAGGTGTGCTGACTCTTCCTCTTTCTTTCTTTGACCCTTATCGCAACCTCCTCCTGTCAGCTCATCCCCTCACCGAGTGTATCTGGAGCTTAGCAGCATTGATCGGCCTGCCGTGTAGTTAAACGTGGCTCTGAGCTACAGCTTGTGACAGATGGCGGTAGGCGTTGTACACAGCGTTGACCCAACGGGGGTCCCGACTCCCTAATACTGTTGGTGTTTGTCTTGGTTTGTGTTTCTTTAAAGAATTCAAAATGAAGTTGAGTCACTGAACAAAAATAAAATGATCTTCCAAGAGTGCTGTTAACTGCCAATAGTAAGTTAATAATTATATTAATAATAATAAGTTCAGTTATGGTGTTTAAAATGTAATGTGATAAAGACTCAATACTCCCTCAAGGACTTAAAGTGGCTAAAAGTCAAATTCAGAGCACATCTATGATTGAGGGATTGCCTCCAAATGGCTCTCAACATGGAAACAGCTGTGCCTAGCGACTAATGACGCTAACAGCAGGAACAGTGTAAACAACGGCAACAGTGCTGACAGAGCTATCAATGTTTACCCAAGGGGGAACTGGAGGGTTGGGACTATAGACAGTATATATAGATGGACGACGCGTCTCCACTTCCTCCAACTGTACAAAAGTGAAGCCATCTTGAGATTTTGACATAATTTGAAGCCAGAATCTGCGCAGAAGTGATCGGGGGGGCCGGAGCCACGGTATCGAGGTCCCGCCCAAACCGCTGCAGCTTGTCAGCGAGAGAGAATCACAGCTGTCAATCATGACGTCTCCCCATCTATTATAACATCAAATAACTAATTAAAACCAAATTTAAACATTATTCAGCGTGATAAGAACTACCTAAGATGACAAAAAACATCTTTGGGAACATTTATTTGACGTGTGCTTTGGCTTTTTAGTTTGGCCCATGTCCCGTCCGGGACTTATGACATATACTGCAGCCAGCCACCAGGGGGGGATCCATGTGTTTTGGCTTCACTTTTGGGGAGCTGTCTATGGTTTTGGCAGCTGATTATGGTTAATTTGTATCTGTAACCTGCTCCGTGTTGGCAGAAGTGATCTCCCCCGTGACCCTGTTGCTAAGCAACCATGAAAACACAATAGTCTAATGTTTTTTTCTCAGACGCGCACAGCATGAGTTCATTAATGTGTACAGTTTATTGAGAGTAATTAAGATCAGGCAATGAAGGAAATGTAAAAACAGTGTGTGACTCTGTGTGTTGTTATAACAACAACAACAGTTAGACGCAGCTGATCCAAAGTCAATCAACTCTACAAGGAGATTAGCCGGCTACTTTAAGGGTTTTAAGAACCACATTTGGTGCCAGGCTGGAGGAGGTTAAAGCCACACGCCACCTAAATTCTTTTCAACCACTCACCACCTCTAGAGTGGCGGTGGCTTTTAATGTTTGCTGTTCTGTCCTTTACGGAGCATGATAAAAGACTTTTTGGGTAAATTACAGAATGCTCTTTGTTACATACTCTTTGTGGAGCAATCAGGCATTATATCTGCTGGATATCTGGTTCACCAAATATTAACTTTAACTTTATTTGAACCTAACTTCCCTTAAAGATTTACAAGCGATCAAGTGAGTGATTAACAATGAAGATGCAGAAATAACACTTACAGAAAGTTACACAAAGAAAGAGGTGGTCATAATGTGGGTGTAGGATAAGTTAATGTGCAAATCAGTAGAATTAGTCATCAATCATTGTAGAACTTGTACTCGACCTTCTGAAACTGCTGCTGTTGTTTTGAGTTTATTGTTGTTGGGTTATGAGACATTTTAATGGCCATCTCACTTTATTCTTTATGTTATAGACAAATGAAACAATCAAGAGAATAATCTGCAGATTAATCTATAATAAAAAAAATTGTTACTTGCAGCTCTAGTTATTATTTTACCTTCTTTTTCTAGGCCTGACTGACTCTTTCAGACATCTGACGGCAGTTTAACATGTTGGTCTCATGTTTATAAGCACCCTGGTCACTTTTACAATATACACCGATCAGCCATACCATTATGACCATGACCGTTTCCTAACCTTAACTAAGTAGTTGTGTTGTCTAAATCTAACTTGCTGTGAAAACGGAAGTTTAATTTGAAAGGACACTGTGCATTAGCGAGCGTATACTGACACGTCGTCCCAGACACGTCCAAAAGAAATGCAAGAGGAGTACCCTGCGAGTCAATCTCCAATGCCAAGGGGCACTGACCAAGTGGCGTTATTTGAGTTGGAAGTGAGAATGTGTAGCAAAGTCAACTATGTCTGAGTAAAAACAACAATTAATTTGTTAATGATATGCAGCTATTGTTGTTTTTCTGTGTCCTTGTATTGTAATCATTGAATTTTTGAGGCAGATGGCCGCCCACCCAGAGCCTGGTTCTGCCCAAGGTTTCTTGCCGCTGTTGCTCCTGGGTCTCTAAATAAGTATAGAGTACAGTCTAGACCTGCTCTATATGAAAAGCATTTTGAGATGTTATGAATTGACGCTATATAAAAAATGAATTGAATTGAATGACAAAATGCCATTACTTTAACAGACAGATGAAGCCGGCAGTGATATGTACTCCATGTCTGAAAATGGCTTCAGTAAAGTTGAAAAGGGGAGAGGGAAAAACGGCAAATGAGGTGTCAGACAGCTGTGACCTTGGACAGACAGACAGAGATGGCAGGAGAGCTGTGCTGCTGGTCCTAAAGGACATGCCCTTCACTAATTGATCCCCATTATAGAAGATGTTAGTGGAGGGGAGGGAGGACACCATACTCGCCTGCTGTCAGTCAGCTGTCAATACACTCTGCACGCTTACACACCGTAAACACACAAAACTCACAAAGCACGTCTCCCGTATCCGCTCTGTGTACATGTACACGTGCGCCCAAATCCCACGGGGTGGGAAAATTACGCTTTGTCTTAATCTCACTCTTTCACACACATTTATTTCCCACACGTCGGTTATGTCATTGTTCCCAAACAGTCATTAACCGGGTCCAGTAATCCGGGGGATCATAACGACTTTCTCCCCGCCGCTCGTTCTCGGTGAGACGTTCTCCGTGGGAGGCCGGATATCGCCGAGGATGTTGTGGAGAGACCCCACATGTGGAATAATCCGCTGAGACCTTTTTGGAGAGGGTGGCATTTAGTGTCAGCATGCCAGGGAGAGAATTTTCCACTGGAGGGAAAGATACTGTCGGAGCCAGTAGTTGTGAATAGTTCTGGATAGTGAGTGTGTGGCTCTGCAGAAAAATCCTCTGGGTTTTAGTTGAATTTTAAAAGAAGTTGATGGGCTGATATCCTGTCTTTACTCAGACTGCCTTCTGTCAAGTGTCAAATTTAAGGTCTTAGAAAACTATTTAATGATACAAGATCCAGGTGGTTCCAGATACAACCACTTTATAACTTGGATTTCTGTATAGATACTCACTTAGAATAGAAGAAGGACTATTTTCGTTAGATCCTGTGTTGATGAATATTTATTTCGGTGATTACAGATACACCGTAGAATACTCAATAAATTATTAATCTCTAGTTTTTCTGAAGAGTCCTGGCCCAGCCTGTGTGTCGACAACTTGGCGAAAATTGGGCGTTCGTGTTGAGTTTGTGTGCTGCTCATATTTGTCATGTAAACAAAATTATACTCTCACATTCCAGGAGTGCTTATTTGGAAACAGAGAAATGGGAGAAACGGACAGAGAAGGGTTAGTGGAGAGAAAGATGTAGAGAGAGTGTTTTAACATTTGACAACAGCTTATTGATTATAAAAGACCCACAATAGAGCATTTTTTTCTTTTTTAGGGGGGTACAGGGGGTCTTAAGGGGGAGATAGCAGGTCAACAGTAGATGTCGCATAGAAGTGGTGTACATCATCTGAAAGCTGTGAATCTGAAGATTAATTTGAGATGCAGCTCAGCGCTGTGTGTCAAGATGTTCTAGTCATAAATCAGAAATAAACATTAATTAATTAACTAATTGATATAAATTGTGAAAGTTTATAAGAGCTTAGAACATTGTGATAGAAATATATGATTCCCATTCCCATGCTCTATTATGTCTCATAAATTGTTGCAGCAATGATCAATAATCCCTCCAAAATACCACATTAAGACACTAAGACCTTGAGGAACACCATAGAAAAAGCCATGCTGTGATTTGGTATCAAAAAACTTTTGACATTTTGAGATTTCTGCAAGAATTGCATTTTTCTGTGATTGGATGGTGAGCACTTCTGTTCTGGAAACTGCTCAGAAACACCCTTATTGTCAATCTACCTAGGGAAGCCATCCATCCTCTGAATGCTCTAGGTCTTTAGTTTGTGGCTGTAAAGTTTCATGAGGCTGTGATTATCCTAGAGGCCACCACAGGTCATTTTATTCAGTGAGGTCAAGAGTCAAAAAATGGTCTCACTACAATGATATGGCTACTATCGGGACTAACATCATGTGTTAGACAACGTTAAACATCAAAGTTTGTTTACAGGTGTTGAGGACTACCACTACTGCGTATGTGGGACAAAAAAAAAGTTGTGTTAAAGCCTTTTGTGCATTTAGAGGAAATCTGATGAATTGCCTCAAGTGATGTCACTTGAGTCAGCGTCAGTTCTCGGCTGAACAAAACAAGTTTGAAAAAAATCTGTGGGTGTGGAGTTGGGAAGAAGTGAGCTTACCAGACCTCTGTAGCCTGCTCCTCATCTCTGTTGGAGGCTACGTTAGCCACTAGTAGCATAACACACCTGAATCTCCGACAGAACTGTCGGCGGACAGGTTGCATTGTGGGTAATGTAGGCGGCAGGTTTTGCCAATGAAGAAGAATGCATAGGATAAAAAAGCCGATCTGCTGCTGCATCGAGTTTTATCGTTTTTTAGTCCATCTGTCCATCATCAGTAGTGCAGTTCAAAGTTACATTATTGGGTTATTCTTTGAAACAGAAACCATGAATGCTCTTGTTGTGACAATACTGTTCAAATAACACAAAACTGTTGAGAAGGCTCTGAGGTTTGCTGTTGCACTCATAAATCAGACCTGGCGGACTGACAGACTCTCTTGACTTTGTGCACATTTACATGTTTGTTCATTTTTTTTTTGCATTATGTATGTCTGATGTGTGGGAGTCCGGTAGACTCATGAGAACTAAAAACCTCAGATACAGATAATTCAGTGTCCTTGTTCCACTCCTTTTATAGCGTGTGTATGTGTGTGTTTTCCTGGTAGTCTTCACTGTCCGCAGGCAGGCTGTTTGTTTACGACCAGCGTGATTCATGCTTCTATAACGATGCTCTGTTACTCTCACAGAACAGAGTCCGTCTACTCAGCCAGACTTAGATCACTGTTGTGTTCACAGGGTTGGTATTGTATGGAAAATTCAACTTCAAGAATTTGAAAAATGTTTTGATTAGATCAAGTCTGGGTGAAAGGAAAGAATGATGTTCAGCACATATATTAAATAAGCTGTGTTGTAGTCGGGTTGTCATAAACTGGAAAAACATTTGGGATGCTAGGAGGCGTATAAAACTTCATCATACCACTATTTTATGGCATTATTTCCCTTTTATTTGTTGATAGTCGTGCTAAATTCACCTTTTATTACCAAGCATCAAATAGTGAAGACAACCCTAATATACAAATCGAAGACTTGAAGAAAACACACTCACAGAAAATACAAAAACAATCTTGCCTCTCTCCAGGTAAAATTCTGATTAATTTCACTGTCCACCTGCTTTTTTATCACCAGGTAGTTTTTATTGATGTGCAGGGCTCAAGATAAGGATCTTTTTGTTTCTTTTCTATCAATATTTTGTGTGACCAATACAAAAACCCACCCACAAGTGTCTTCATTTATAATAAGATGAAACAGACAAAGAAGCTGGATTATTATCACTGATTATTAATATCCTGTATGTGGTCGATGATTGAAGCTCTGTTGTTGTAGTTGCATTCCAGGATAATTACGTCACAACATATTTGTGAGCAACTCTTCCTGTTGTGGACAAGAGCTGGAAAAATGTCAGTCCTGTGAGAATAAGAAATATTCCTGGACTTAAAAGGAGGCTCTGTGTGTGTGTGCGTGTGTGTATCACAGCATAAATGACTCAGTGACTTTGCACAAACTGTTCAGTTTGACATCAACCATTAACTGAAGTCAGCGGTTCATTTTGTGACACACACGTGGTCACAAACCACTAAACACTTAGGCTTTTAGCACACACACTCACCCACACAACCACAATCTCACACACACACACACACACACACACTGGCTGGAGATGTGTGTGTGGTTTCAGGCGGGGCCCCCTACTGTTTTTGTTATAAGTTATTAACAAGCCTATGACTGTATTTCCTCCTTAGTTCTCTATAGGGACTCGTCACAGCTTCTCACACACACACACACACACACACACACACACACACACACACACACACACTGCCTAATTCTGCCCCTGAACTGTATTTCCAGTCGGTTCTAATCATAGACTGTATATAAGAAGTGGACGTAGTAACCGTGACGTCACCCATTGGTTTATGGACTGCCTTTTTGACGCCTTGAGTTTGGCATTTTGGCTGTTTCTTGGTTTTTGGCCGTTGCCATGTTGTTTTTTTTTGCAACCAGAACACAAGACGGTGGAGCTAAGTACAACCAAACGCATTTTCAAGACATTTTTAGGCGACGAAAAATGTTACAATTAACTTTCATGAACTGAAAACACTTTGAAAGGGTTAAAGTTGTGAGACGAAAACACAGACAACTCCCACACCGGACAACGCCGTGGTAGCGACCTGTCAATCACAAGGTAGCCACGCCCTAAAGCGTGCCGTTTTATGGTCTATCTGACTCTAAATGGGACCATAATTTACTAAATGAACATCATGCTGTGTTGAAGAAGACTTGAAACTAGCGATTGAGACCATAAACTCATGTTTATGATGTTTACTGAGGTAATAAATCAAGTGAGAAGTAGGCTCATTTTCTCATAGACTTCTATACAATCAGACTTCTTTTTGCAAGCAGAGGAGTCGCCCCCTGCTGGCTGTTAGAAAGAATGCAAGTGTAAGGCACTTCAGCATTGGCTTCACTTTTCAGACCTGGAGGTTGCCCGCTGGTTGTAATACACATGGAGGCCCTGTTCCAATAGTTTCATCTTCCCTCCTTGTTAAGTGTTATGTTAGTGGCCCAGTTCCAACACTTTCCTGATTGATGTATCCTTATTAGCGACCCGATGGCTCCCTTTCAATAGACCATTTCAACCGAATTGCATTGCTAGGCAACAGCCTGGGTCCAGGTTTACTTCTTGTCAGCTTATGTCAGTCACACTGCAACAGGGCTAAACGATTTTGAAAAAATATTTAATTGCGATTTTTTTAACTGATATTACAATCGCGATATGATTTACGATATTAGTGAGAATGATAATTTTTACATCATTATTGTCATTTTCATTGAAAAACATAAACAAATGATTACGGCGTGATTTTTGTGGGGATCTGTACCAAACAAAGATGTTTTCTTAACTGTGTTGAATATGATGTGTAGCCAGGACATCTCTGCAACTCCACAATATTTAATTTAAAACAGTATTTTGACACACGTTTTGCCTTTAACAAAGGCCTCATGAGATTTCAATATTGCAGTAGGCCATATTGCGATTTTGATCAAACTTCGATAAATTGTGCAGCCCTACTATCATGACTTTACCTTTCTGCCTTCTCTCACCTTCATTTGTTTAATCACTGAAACAGAAAACTGCTCAGACTCCTCCGTCTAGTGTAAATTATCCCTCAGGGTCACTAAGAGGGCTGATGTGTGTCAGTTTGATAGATAGAGGCTTCAGCAGGGACATGAAGTTCACACTCATGTTGTTTTATGAGTCATAATGCACCAACCTGAACTTTGGCCGAGAGCCACCCACCTACAGCTCAGGACGCCACACGTGTCTCAGTAAAAACACACAACCAGACACTCACACTCCTGTTGAACTTTAAGCTGAGCTAGCAATGAGTAAGAGATGGTGCTCTACTGTAATCATGTCAAATAACCATGTCCTCTGAGGTTTATTACCATCCTCATCATCTCTTTGTCTGCATACTACATGCAGTTTCCTTTAGAGACGTGGGTTTAGGTCAATGCTGTCTCAGGCAGGTGTGCGTGCGTGCATGCGTGCGTGCGTGCGTGCGTGCGTGCGTGCGTGCGTGCGTGCGTGCGTGCGTGAGCACATGAATTCTCAGTATGATAACTTAGAGCTGTGGCCAATACATGTTTTTAAAGCCTAAAAATGTTGCTTGATAACTGTATTGTTCATTCAAATACCAAGAGATAAAAACTAAAAAAGTATTCTGTGAAAAGGCATGTAGATCATCATATGACACTAAACCCCTAAACCTACATTTTAGCCCCTTTTTACCCTTTAAGTAGGTTGTAAAAATCCCGCACTGTCTGATAGTACAATGTACTATGTGTCTTCTTGTTCTGCATCACTCCATCAAATGAAAATATTCTAGATGCCTTGTGCTTCATTTTATACACAAAATTCATCCTGACCGATTTAGTATCTTTGTTATCTTTACAATAATTTAAAATAAAGTTCTATGGTTTTGAAAAAAAAATGTTTGTAGTGACTTTCCTACCGGCAAGCCGGTGAGGTTTCAAGCTGAAAACTTGATTTAAAATCAGAATCAGAATTGTTATGCTGAATGCAGTACCTGTGAGGGTTTATGAACAATATTTTTCATTGTTTTGTGTTGTTAATTGATTTCCAATAATAAATATATACATATATTTGCATAAAACAAGCATAGTTGCCCACTCCCATGTTAATAAGAATATTAAGCACATGAGAAAAATGTGCGATTATTTTGCGATTAATTACGATTAACTATGGACAATCATGCGATTAATCGCGATTAAATATTTCAATCGATTGACAGCCCTAATTAATAGCATCAAATATTCATTACTAAATAAGCATCAATCAAAGTTAAAGTTCAGGAAAAAATATGTTCCTTTATTATAACCTTTTATTTTATTTTTTTAAAACCTTATATTTTAAAACCAAAATTAGTAAAGAGTTGATTCAAATATTGCTAAACTCAATCTAATTGGTGCACAGACGTTCATGACAACACCTCAAACCAGTGAGAAAAGCAAGTTTAAAAAAAACAACAACCACAAAATAAAACTGTTCCAACTTTGGCGGATAATTCTGTGTTTATGTTGGACCCCATCGCTCAAAGTAAGAAGCTTTAAGGAGTTTGTTCATGACTTATTAAACAGTTTATGGTCAGTCATATTCGTAGTGAAATGCCAAAAAATAAAAGCTTTAGATAATTACAGGGTGTGAGGAAGTATTTAGCTTAATTCAAAACCCCTTTTAAACTTCATTAACTGTTTTTTGAAAAGTGCTATATAGATAAAAGGTTATTATAGTTACATACTGGATTTTGCTGAGTAAGTTTGTGTCTTTCTTGTCTTACATCCTCAAATGCAACAGGTTGCAGCTTTCTTAATTCAAGTTTGAAGCAGGTTTAATTGCAGATGTTGTAGAACTTACTGTGAAGTAAAATCCTCCTGCACACTACACAGTTATCAGACATAAGAAATAAAGATGATAAAAGCCTGTGACCAGGGTTGATTCTCTGTGCTATAGTGTGTATGTGTGTGTGTATAGTGGACCACAGCGATACACCCATGGCCTGTTTTAAATGGCTTGTGTTGGCAGCTGTTGTGTTGGTGCAGATCTGGGAAAACGGGTCTGACCGGAGCACCGGCAGGCTTTCCACCTCTCACTCCTGTCCTCCGCCTCCCCCCTGTTTCTATTCTTTCTCTCCTCCCTCCCTTGTTTTAAATTAAACACCAGCCACGCAGCAGCGTGGACGACTGCGAATCGCCAGGAGTCCGCCTTCTGCCTGCTCCTGAGGCATGTATGAGTGTAGTTTATGTGTATGTGCACATGTTGCAGGCTATACGTATTTGACCCCAGCCGACACTCTCATGCAAGCAGAGTTGACCATATGTTGAGAGGTGATTGGCATCTTTCCAAATCTGCTGATATACGTTAAGTGGCAGAAAGCTGGTGACAGAGCCAAGTAGCTTTAAGCTTTGCATTAAGTGTCAAATGAAGAAGTCACGCTGCTTGTAAACCTTACATACTTGCTGGGGCAACAGTGGAGCGGACGTTGGAGAAATGTAGGATTATGAAAAAGACATCATAAGGCCAAATTACTGGATAGACAAAGTTTCCACGGCATTCTGGTAGTTAATTTTTTATACTTTTTTGTTTCTGTCTACCTTTCTAATAAAGTATAAAAGCCAGAGGAGGTAGGCAGAGAATGTCAGCCCCCCTTTCAGCAGCTAGATGTCCTTGAGCAAGGCATTTGACCTCTGCTCACTCAGCGGCCAAAGGCAGAGAGGCCCGCGGTTGCACTGAGCAGGTGTGAATGTGTGTAACTGGATGAATTTGGAACGGTGCTATGCGCCAAAGGCATTCATGCCCAGTGAATTTACCTTTTAAAATAAAGATAAAAAATATCTGCATGTGTTGTAAGATAGATATGAAAATGTGTTTTTAACACCAAAGTATGTTCATAAAACACCAAGGAAATACGAAACCAGAGGCCTGAAAGAGAGCAAACAAGTATGTTACATGAAGGGAAAGCTAATGAGCCAGAGTATGTGGACTAAGAACAAGCCCTAAAGGTATGACAATGCACATGTTTTACGTGGACACGCATGATTGGACACTACACACACACACACTCCAACCTCCAAAACATCCAAAGCCTCTAACACGTGTCTCATTTGTGTATGGTCATTTCACTCCTTAAAGGAACAGTGTGTAGCATTTCGGGGGATCTGTTGGCAGAAATGGAATATAATATTCATAACTATGTTTTCATAGTACCTGTGAGGGTTTCTGGACAATATCTGTCATTGTTTTGTGTTGTTAAGTGATTTCCAATAATAAATACATACATACATTTGCATAAAACAAGCACATTTGCCCACTCCCATGTTGATAAGAGTATTAAATACTTGACAAATCTCCCTTTAAGGTACATTTTGAACGGATAAAATTGTGTGATTCATTTGCGATTGATCGCAATTAATCATGGACAATCATGCAATTAATTGCGATTAAATATTTCAATCGATTGACAGCTCTAGTAACAATATACATAATTGTAAGTTACAACCCTAGAGAGAGTAAGAATGGACTGCTATCAGTAAGCATCGAAATGGTGATGAAATGACTTTAGATCATTTTCATTGATTGTTGAGATGTTGGAGGGATGATATCCGGCAATCAGAATTGATTGTCGTGAGAAAAATATAGCAACAAAATAGTCAAATGTGTGCTTTAAATCTGCAGTGCCAGTGTTGATGCAGATTAGACTTTAGTTGGGATCAGTGTTGGCATCGGTTGTGAAGCGCTCGCTGCTGAGCCGCGGGGAGATGTTGTGAGCTTAATTCAGCACAGCGTCTGTGATGGGAGCAGCCTACTTTGTAACTTCAGTGACAGATACACCCGCACCCCCCTTCTTCTCCCCCCCTGTAATATCCAAGCCAGGTTTCTAAATTGGCACGCACCCTAAAATAGCTCGAGGGGATGGTTATACAGTATCAGATCGTTTATGTTTGTAAATCTCCTGGTCATACCAGTTCATTCCAGGAGGTCTTAAAGAGAAACGTACACACACACGGTTAGTTTGATTTGATCGACTCCTTTATGTAAAATAAAATGTCTTGTTGTTGCTGAGTTCAATGACCTTGTTTGTTGGAATTGTAAACCTCATTATAAACAAAGCAGCGTTTGTCGACCATTTTCGCACCACTCTCACTCACCACTTAGCTTCATTCCAGATGGCCATGTTGTTGTTGTTGTGAAAATATCCGTGTATTGGAATGATCAGATGAGATGAAGATGAAAAATGAGAAGAGCCTTCTGTGTTTTTCTTCTTGACTTTACTTGTTGGCTTGCTTTCCTCACGGCCGTTTTTCTTCTCGTGTACTGATTTGTTTAAGCTGAACAGCCAGTCAGAGTGATCTCTCTCATCAACACGGGCAGACTAGAGCCGACGGTTCGGGACACACCGCAAAAACTAGGCCGACAGACCCTCACCGACGGCCGACCGTCAGCTTGGTGTGTCAGGGCCTCAACTCCCACAATAGCACAAACAAACTAACCGATCGAGGAAGTATAGAGCAGCAACTCCCGTGTTCAGCGAGGTAAAATCATTGTTTTTTTCAACGGTGGCTTTGACGAGAGCATAGATAACAGCTTCAGTTCCCCGTCGTAAACATAGATTGTATAGCCATCTCACAGCAAAGTAAACCGGCAAAAATATTCTAAATATAGCGTACACTAAAACTGATATTGATTTTTTTTAGGTGAGCCTTTCTTTTAGGTGGCTAAAATATGTTTTGCTGCTGCCCCTGTCCACAGCAGTACAATGCTTTGCTCCTGTGTTGTAACTCTTACCTGTTTCTCCGAAATGGGGGCAAGCCGACCGTCATCTAATGTAGGTAACACACTGACTATGGATAATTACTTCATACAATCCCACTTAAAAACAGCCAAACTATCCCTTTAAAATGACTTAAACGAAAACTGTACTTTGGAATTTAAGATGTTAAACTGACTTTCCTAATTTAGTCGTCACGGTTGGATACAGCGAGCTCCATCTTCCTTTTCTTTTTTTCTGTGTTTTATTTTACCACCTGTTCTGCTGTCATCAGCCCAGTCCCTGTGTGTGTGGGGGGGGGTGGAGGGTTGGAGGGAAGGAGGAATGACAGTGTGGATTAACTGTGCTGTGTTGTTGCTGCAGTTCACACATTCCAGCGGGCCGATTCAGGCCAACTCACTGTACTAACACAGAGGCCTCCTTAACCCCCGACTGTCCTCTCCTCTGTCCTCTCATCTCCACCGCCTCCCTCTCTAATTTCTCCATCCCTCTGCTCAGGTCCGCCTCCCTCCTCTCCTCATTTGCATCTCATCACCCCCCTGCAGTCACATCTCTTTTTAAATGAGTGGATCCTGAGTGCCTAATACTGTGTAATCGAGGACAAAGTAAACATGTTTCCTCCCACAAATGATGCAGAGCCTCTCCAGAGAACAATCACTTATACAGTAAATACTGTACGCCACCTTGTTTTGACCCGTGATTGTACCGCCCTCTACCGGCCAAACTGTGTCATTTCATACAAACTAAAAGTCAGCATTACAAGGCAGTATCAGTCTTTAATAAGAACTAGCAATCATCCACTCCGGGTGGATGGAAATTAATCTTTTGATAAACATTTTTAAGCAAAATTACCAAACATTTGCTTGTTCTAGATTCTCAAATGTCAGGATTTGATGCTCAAGAACTGAATATCTTTGGGTTTTGAACTGGTTGTCAAACAAAATAAGACATTTGAAGACGCCACCATCGACTCTGGGAAATTATAACAGTCATTTTTCATATTTTCTGACACACAGACTAGGGCTGTCGCAATACCGCGATATTGACAATGAACCGCAGGGGATGGCTAGCAACCGCCACAACCGCTATGTTCACGTTGTTTTCTTTTTTAATTCTTTGCAATTTACACTTTGCTACAAAACGGCAGCAGCAAGGCGACGCACTGAGAGTCTATTCTGAGCTGAGCGCTGCACGTTTTGTGTTTTTTTTCTGGTTGTCGAGAGTTGAAAAATGTTCAACTTTGTTTAAAACTCTACAATGACCAACCGTCACATCCTACATGTAGCTACAAGTGCTGGACAACAATGGAGGAGAAATGAATACACATACACCGGCCGGTACTCTACCTTGTGCCAACATTTTGATATTCCGTATCATAGCATCCAGACTCAACCATCTCTTTTTTTGCGCATTAAAGTATTTAATTTGTTTTAAAACTGTCATCTTTGTCATTTAATAAGCAACAATATACCTAATAATAACCTAACAATAAAGTTTATTGATACAGCACTAAAATCAGGATAAATAAAGTTGCAATAATACCGCATATCGCGCTGTTCAGCCAGTCATTGTCACCGCAGAGGAAATTCCTAATATAAACAATGATTAATCTGCAGATTAATTGATAATGAAAGTCATTCGTTGCAGCCCTGCTTCTGTTATGATGTAGGGGAAGATGTGTATGCGATTTCTCGACAGTTTCCGGACCCTAAAGGGGCTGATAAGCTGCCAAAAAATGTCATTCACATGACTTAAAGTGGTTTTTTTTATGGTGTCACATGATGTTTCAGTGGCCTTTCGTCTTCAGAAAGAGCAAGAGTTTAGAGAAAACACTGGAGGTTGCATTTTTTTCTGACACTAAAAAGATCAACTTTAAAGTAAATGTAACACAAAAAACATCTGTACTTATTCAAACAGTTGAATAACAGTTTAAGTTTATCAAGAATAAGGATCTAACCTCCTGATTATGTCATTATAAAATAAATACTGTGCTGCTTCACTGTCACCTGCTGAGTAAATCCCTCCTGTAAGGAATTCATTGTTAGTTGTTGTTGTTGTTGTTGTTGTTGTTATTAATGTCACACACAACGTCCATCTTTGTTTCTGCTGTCTGTTTTTTGTCAGGGACGAGTGGAGGTGGAGGCCGGCAACGAGAACATGAAGTTTGAGACCGGACCTTTCTCATTCTACGGTGTCATGGCGCTCAATGCTCCCACACTGGGTGAGTCCTAAACCTCCATCTCTCCTTTCCTTTCCTCTCCTCTCTTGTCCTTTCCTCTCTTGTCCTCCCATCTCCTCTCCTTTCTTGTCCTCTCATTTCCTCTCATCTCCTCTCCTTTCTTGTCCTCTCCTCTCTTCTCATTTCCTCTCCTCTCGTCCTTTCCTCTCCTCTCCTTTCTTGTCCTCTCCTCTCCTTTCCTCTCCTCTCCTCTCCTCTCCTCTCCTCTCCTCTCCTCTCCTCTCATACCCTCCTTTGTCCTCTCCTCTCCTCTGTAAATGATTTATTAATTATGAATGCACTATTAATTAATCCACCAGGGTTAAACTAGTTCTCTCAGTGTAATGTCTCAGGTTTGAATACCTCTACTGCCACCTAGTGGAAGAATGTGAGAGTACAACAGCCTGTTCTGCTGTCATAAATGTTTATTAAGTTTATTAATTACAATGACTGAAGCATTTGTAGTAACCACATTTTTTCTTTTTTAGGAACATTTATAATCTTGTTAATTCTAGGGAATGAATAACGGATATTCATGAAAGAACATATTAAAGTATAACCCAAAAAAGGAATGGGTTATCTCCTACTGTGAATAATTTATTAATGTGTTACTTTACATCCATCCAATCTATTAAAACTAGAAACAAAATATGCTGCCACAAAAGAGATCATCTCTCTGCAGGACATTTTATTGCAGTTTATTAAAGCATTGTAGCGCTCATCAATATGCAGATGAACAGCTGCAGATTAAACATTAACACCCACAGAGGGACAGCAGAGAGACATGCTGATGAACTACATCCCAGTTAAACAGCCCCATCTGATAGTCGCCGTTCCACTCCCACATCACCATCATCTTACATGAAACGGTGTGTTGAGAGTCCTGCTAGCTCATTTTATTCATTTATTTGGTTTTATTTGTTTATTTTACAGAGACAGTGCTCATTGATCGACAGAGAAAGGAATTTTAATGAGCCAGAGTCGGCCTAAGAGGCTAATTTTCATCTGTTGTCCTTTGCCAGATGTTAAAAAAGGCACCCTAGTTGTTTTTCTTTTTTCAACTTTGTTTTACTAGAGGAGTTTCTTGAGATTAGGGTATTGTTTTTTTATTGAGTCCTTGCCAAAATAACACATTTTACGAAGCAAAACAAAAGAAAATGCAGCACAAAACAGCGAAGATTAAGTCACTTGCAATTTGAAATGAATGAATGAAATTTGATAAGATTTAGGATGTTTTTCTTTGACACCATGTGGTATGCTAAGAGTCAAACAAAAGATCCGCACACTGTATTGAAAAGCTCCCTGCAAGTTTAATTGTGCAACGATTCAATCTAACAGAGATCTTCGTCAGGCATTATCAAGTCACCGTTACAAAGCAGAGCAGGTAACATATAGACACTAACACATTCATCACTCAGGTGATCGTGATCTGCATGATTGAGTCAATCTACACTCAAGGTGGCCAATCAGAGCAGAGCTGAACGTCCCTGTCTGATGCTAAATATTTATGTAGATATTAATTTATTTAAATCATACATTTGCCATTTTTTTAGACTGAATTTTAATTATACAATGTTCTCTTATGCAATTGTTTGTTTTTAGACATTTAAGACGACAAGTATTGTTTTGTTAGTTCTGGTACAGAAACTCAGGTATTTAATCGACACTAGTACAAACAAATTAAATTAAGAAATAGAATGCACACATTTTAACATAGAAAAGAGGAAGAGGCTCCTTCTGTCTGATCACCTTTACATGTCAAGTAGGTCGTGAAAAACCCAAAGCAATGATCGATTGGGGATCAGTGTGTGTGACTTATGGCAGCAGTTTAAGGCACCATGAACACCAGTCTTTCCTTTCTTTCTGTTCTCTTCTTCATCTCACTCTCTCAGGGTGAGCAGAGAGAGATTTGTGAAGCATAATTTTCCATCCTCCCTTCTCACCAGCGTCCGCCTCATTCTCCTATTTCACCAAACTCCTGATCGATCAAACCTTACAACTGTCAGTTTACAGTGTAATCCGACGTGTGACGTTCCTGTATTGCGGGATTTCTCCATGCATGGTTTTGCATGTGAAGCAGATCTGTCCCTCTGTCTCCCAGTGTCTCACTCACTCTCCCTTCATCATCCTCCTCCTCCTCCTCCCTCCTTCATTCCTCCCCTTTTCTCCTCTCAGTGGCTGCACATCGTCCTCGCCACCTCTCCTTTAAGAGGTTTTCTCTGTTCTCTCGGTTTCCAGGTAAACTCCGGCATGTCTGGGTCCGTTTAACACCGAGGACGGGCTGGGGCTCGGGGGCTGGGTGGGGGCTTCAAATATTCTTTGCCTTAGAAATATGTAAATTAACGCCCGATCACAGAGGGCAGGAAATTGCTCTTGGCTGCTCTTTATGGGTTGAAACAATGGATTATGTGTTGCACTTCTTTATGCACCTCAATCAGTGATAAAACACCTGCTGTGACATCACCGATTGTGCCGAAGGTGCAGCATGTTCACAGGTTTCCCCCAACAGACAGCAGTGAAGCAGTTTTCTTCCCTGTGTGATTTGATGTAGATTTACTCAGCAAAGAGTTACTAGATGACGGCTTCTTTTTGGCAAATAAGCTCTTTGTTCAACCAAAGAAACGACCTCATTTACATCTGGTTTTACTGAGTTTTATTTGCATGAATTTTGCAGAGCATGTTAGTAGGAGGCAGTGAGGAGGTGGCAGGGCCATTTATTCTTAGCAAACACGTGTAGGTGTAGGTCAGAGTTAATGTTACTGTACGGAGTGAATTTAAATTTCCTTGGTCACGAAGAGGTTTGACTGCTCGGACTCTAGTAGAAAGAAGAGTGATGATGATTTTTGGGTTCTCTCTTTGGAAAGATCTATTTCATTAGAGCCGATGTTATCGATTAACACAGTGTCGTGTATACATTATGTTGACCAGGAACAAACTTCAGTATGGAAATGCCAAAGATGTGATAAGTTACCAGTGTTGCCGTTACATACTTTGTCCAACAGAGAGCGCTCACAGGTTTATTCTTCAACTGTACAATGTTGCACTTACCTCAAATTTGAGCTGTAACATTTAGTTGATTAACCATTTAAGTAATTTCTTTAAACAGAAATGCATAAAATTCTCTGGTTTTACTCTCTGAAATGTGAACATTTGCTGTTTTTCATATATTCCATGATAGTAAACTGAGTATCTTTTGAACTGTTGGAGGGACAAAACATGTCATTTGAAGTCGAAACCTCGGGCTCTGGTCAAATATTTTATTTGGTCAAATCAAATAAAAAAATGAAGACTAGATTTGAAGATGCAGCCGTGCAGATAGATGCCAACACTACAGTATTAGCATATGTACGGGAGAAGTGAAGTGCCGGGGGGACACGGGTGAAACGGGCACCAATCGTGACATTACAAAGTTGATCAAAGAGCTTATTTTACAAAACGTCAGCACAGATAAACTAGCGGAGCACTTGGGGACATAACATGATCACATGCCACCTCCTAAGATAAAAAGAAGAAGGATAGGACAACATCATGAGATACCCAGATGGGACTTGAAGCACCTTGAGGGGTTAAGCTGTCCGCTCTTTGCAGCATCAACTCTGGATACATCCTAATAGCTTCAGATGGTACGCCAGTATTTGGGATACTGTTACACAAATACTGATGTATTTGTCAGTCCTGTTAAAAGAATGAAGGAGAGAACGTGGAGCTTTTGAGATGCAGTCTGGGATTTTTTGGTTATTGTTGTCCTATCCCTCACTGTCATGCTGTAGTAAACCCTAGTTTTCAACACTTAAAGGGATAGTTTTGGTGTTTTGAAGTGGGGTTGTATGAAATACTTATTCATAGTAGGTGTATTACTTACAGTAGATGACGGTCGGCACACCCCCAGCATCAAGAAACAGACAGGAGCACCGGCACCAGAGCAAATATATAGTGATGTGGACGGGTACGGCAGAAAAACTTATTTTAGCCACCTAAAAGAAGGGCTCACCTAAAAAATTGGTACTCGTTTAAGTGTATGTTATATTTAGAATATTTTCCGACAGCGAACTGAACCGAAAGTGAAACGTATCTAAACATTTTTTGTCATATGGACTTTTAATTCAGTTCCTTGGCGTAAAGGAGAAGGAAAGAGCTGTCTGACGGCAAGATAAAGCGGTGACAATAGTACCATACACTTAAACGGATATCGATTATTTAAGATGAGCCTTTCTTTTAGGTGCTAAAATACCCTTTGCTGCTGCCCCCGTCCACAGCAGTACATTATTTTTCTCCCGTGTCGTCTGTTTCTCGATGCTGGGGGCGTGCCGACCGTCATCTACTGTAGGTAATACACTGACTATGGATAAGTACCTCATACAACCCCACTTCAAAACAACCGAACTATCCTTTTAAAGGGCATTAATTGCTGAAATAGATTGTAGTCTTTTAGAGCACAACTAATAGTTTTTTAAAAACAATATCTTTGCTTTAATTAATCACAAATTCCCAGTTCCAAATGTGATCCCAGCACCTACTCAGTCTTGTAATTATGAATGAAAATGTTTAGATAATTGTCTTTTCATTATAAGATGTGTGATTAGGGTAGGAGTGTTGTTTGGAATTGGGCCCAATTTCTAAAACCACTAACTCACTCTGCAAGGTCACAAGTAGAAGTTTGATTACACTGATTTTTTAAAGTCTTGAAGATCCAGTAGGTCACTTTTCTATAAGCTTTAAGACAGACAGGTGAATAAAATATACATGTTTTTGTAAGATTCTCATACGGATTTGTTATATACCTCTCGGAGTGTCCTGAGAGTATGTTCTTAAACTTAATCATCTATCCGCATTTCAAAATAAAAAAAACATGTTCTTTTCATGTTAGGTCACAGGCACGTGCATCTAAATGTGTTAGTCTTAAACTTTTGGCTGCGTCAGTTTGTGTTGAGTAATATGACTGAAGCTGAGAAAATGGAAAATCGAGAAACCTTATACGTCATGCTTTTGCACAAACTAAACAACTTTGCGCTTTCCGCTCTCAGAGTGACGTAAACAGCGAATTGTTCTCTGATTTAATAACACAAATATTTAGATGTTGTCTAGACAATTTATCGTATTAAAGTTTACACAACATAAACAGGACTCGGTCGCATGAGTGCTAGCTGGAAAAGCTACTTTGACTGCTTTGACTTATGGTTTTTAAGTTGTAGATGTAAATAAAGAAAAGTGGCCTACTGGATCTTAAGAGTTTGATAATAAATATTGTCTCATGACTAAGTGAAATCTAACCACTAACTAGAACATTAGTCGTAGATAACCAGGATTAACCAGCTAGTTTAATCCCTTGAAAGCTAACTCAGTTGACATGTCCAGGTAAAACAGTTTCCTATGACTCACTGAGGCCCCCTGCTGGAAGACTCACATCTACTGGTAATAACACACAGCAGCTGGTGAAGAGCACGAGAGTGTGTGAAGTGCGTGTGGTTAGTGTTTGGAAGAAACTAGCATGCCAAAATGAAAGCCACACTATCAGCTGGATGACGCACATGAATGTTAGTCACTGTGGTTTCAGTATGTTGGAGCAGAGGTGGAAAATAACTAGCTAACTAAAGGAAATCAGTTTGGGGCAAGTCATAGTCAAGTCAGCACACTGACACACTGACAGCTGTTGTTGCCTGTTGGGCTGCAGTTTGCCATGTTATGATTTGAGAATATTATTTTTATGCTAAATGCAGTACCTGTGAGGGTTTCTGGACAATATTTGTCATTGTTTTGTGTTGTTAATTGATTTCCAATAATAAATATATACATACAGTTGCATAAAGCAGCATATTTGCTCACTCCCATGTTGATTAGAGTATTAATACTTGACAAATCTCCCTTTAAGGTACATTTTGAACGGATAAAAAAAATTGTGATTAATCGTGATTAACTATGGACAATCATGCGATTAATCTCAATTAAATATTTTAATTGATTGACAGCCCTAATTACAATATTTTTGTTTAGTTATAGTTTTAAAAAATATTTACAGAATAAGATTTTTGATAAATAAACATCAGTAATGTGAATATAATGACTTAAGTGGGTAAAGACAAATATTAGAACAGCTAGAACAGTCTGGTAAGTTCAGAAAATGACAACACTTTAATGTAAAGCAGCCTTTAATACCAGGAAAAGACAACAATTATGCCATATTACAACATCACGATCCAAAATCTAAAACTATATCTAGTCTCATATCTTGATATCGATATATTTCCCAGCCCTAATGTACATTAATGGGAATTTGTTTGTTCTCTGTAAATAATAATATAAAGAGTAGTCTAAATGAAAAGAGCACTGAGATAACTTCTGTCATGATTTAGCGCTACATAAATAACATTTAATTGAATTAATGTTTTTGTAGTACAGTTGTTGCAGGGCTGAACTGTGGGTATTAAATGATTACAGTTTTTGACAGTTTAATCTCCTCTTTGTACATGTTGTCACTTGCCGATCTTGTCCTAACTGAATAAAGTGAAGTTACTTTAGAGGGATTACAGTAACTAATCCATTTAATTTCCACCTCTGTTAGTAAGCCAGCTGTTAGCTTGCATCCTGCACTGCCCAACATTCAATGGAAATACTTTCTACGTTGTAAATATGTGAGTAGTTGACAAGTTTGGTTGGTGTAAGACATCCTTAGAAACACAAACTTGCTTGTTATGCTATTGGAAAATGTTGTGTGTCACCGCCTTTGTTTGAGAGAGAGGCACCAGTTTTCTGCTGTGATAGTGAAACAAACAAAAGGGTATGTACAGTACAGATGGTTGTTTGAAATAACTGAACATTAACCTCCTTTTTTATAGCCTCTTCTGTCTCTATTGCTCTCACAGAATTAATGTCTCTTTATTTTATGCATTCATTCCACTTTTTGTGTCACTAATTAGTCATTCATGTCATTCATATTAACCTGCATTTGAACCTCCACTGCATCTTGTTCTCTCGCGGTCCTCCATTGATCTGCATCATAGAGCCATTAATTCATGAATGGCTTTGAAACAGTAGTGTCAAGCCCACGCCGCAGCTTTCTGTAGTGATAATCAGTGTTTCCTATTCTTATGTATGTATGCAGGACGGTCTGATAGATCTGTATCACACATCTGTCTTTCAGAAGCTGTTGATAACCTTTTTTTTCTCTGTGTGTGTGTGTGTGTGTATGCAGAGTTTCGCTCGCCGTCCCACATCAGCGGGTTGAATCGCACGTCGTCTTTGAGCGGAGCCGACCGGACAGAGTCGCTCTCCGTCAGCGGCAGCAACAGCCAGCTCAACAACAGCATCCCCTTGCAGCAGTACACGCCCGACTTCTACGTCCGAGCTCTCACTGACCTGCAGTTTGTCAAGGTTGGTTTTAAATTTCAATCTTTTTGATAGAATTAGAAACCAGATATGGTGTAACAGAGGTAACCAAACATTCTCATAGAAGGGACACAAAACGGACTCTATTGTATACAGTGCAAGTACTCCCCTTAATCACATGTTGGCGTGTGTATCAGCTGGTATCAGCAATCTCTTGCAGCTTATTCCTATTTATTCATTATTTCTTTAAGCATGTTATACTGTGTAAGTCAAAATCAGTTGTGATTTTACTGTTATATTATTATACTCGGGCTATGCATCGTCTATAGTCGGCCTATAATACTCCAATTATGTTCCAGCTGGAACATTATAGGGTTATGGCGGTGTGTTTGTATATTATTCAATAATAGTTAAAGTGAAATAGTTAAAGTGCTTTCCTGTGTTATTTGTAGCCTATAGTAGGTATCATTCAAGTCCCAGTCAGAATGCTCCTACATATTATACAGAGACACATTCTGAATTTCTACAGTGAATAAACACTACTAGGAGATATTGGGTTTGGGGGTCCTCCCTCAAGAAAATTTGAAGGTTTTTGACTTATTATTATACAATTTTAGATAATTTTGGACCATTATTATGACTATAGTTAAATGATTATTTTATTATGTACACATATCACAGCATTCGTCTGAACATTTAATTCTTCTGCAAATGTTTACCCTGTAAAATCATATTCTATAAATCCAAACTTTTGAATAATGTTTCATAAATTATATTTGCTCTAGGGCTGTCAATTGATTTAAAATATTTAATCACGATTAATCGCATGATTGTCCATAGTTAATCGCGATTAATCACACAATTTTTATCTTCCAAAATGTACCTTAAAGGTAGATAAGTCAAGTATTTAATACTCTTATCAACCAGTTTCATATGATGCCAGTATCTTCACTCTAAAATTAAAACTGAGTCCGCTACAACCTCCGTAAGATTGATTGCGTTAAAGAAATTAGTGACGTTAAAACAAATTTGTGTTAACACGTTGTTATCGCGTTAACCTTGACAGTCCTAATTGACGAACAGTTCACTAATTATTTTACAAAAATGACATGAACATTGTATTGATAAATTACAGCACCCTCTTTCTCACCCCCCCCTCCCCCGTGCATCGGCCCGTCCAGATGCTCTTCACATAATTTTTATGTTTATACGGCTTATGAGGCGCGATGCAAATACGCTGACGCTGCGCCGTTATGCATCTCCCAGAGAACCTGATATGGAGAGGGCAGAAAAGAGTACCGGCAGCTTGTGAGAAGTGCCGGTGCGCAAGAAAATGTCACGGTACACCACGGAGTAAAACGAAGAAGTGCCGGTACTGCGTACCAGTGAGTACCAGCCCACTTTGAGCACTGATTATATAGTATTGTATGAGCAAAGATACCACAGGCATAGAAAATACTAGAACAGAAAATATTCAGTGCTGTCTGTACCAACGTTCCTCCGGCAACTGTCATGATAAAATCGGAATTTACCAGCAGCAAATTCAAGGCAGGTGGAGACATGTGAGCCAAGACTGTAAACACTGCAAACAAGAGAAGACATAGTTCCCCTTTTCCACTACCTTTCTAGGAAGAAAATGCTCACCAGCATGCACACAGTGTTCATGTCAACATGAAAGTAGTATCACTGCCTCTTCTTAGTCAACTGATAGGTGGTTTTAGTTTTGAATTTTCTTTGGTAGATTAGTCATTTTTTTATGCTTTTTCATGCTGACTGACTTGTTTCTAAGAAATTTATGAGTACATCTCTGGTAAACACAAGATCTAAAGTGGTGCTTTTGTGTGATTCTTTGTGGAGAAACTCAGTTTTACAGATCTGTCGATTAAATCAACTAATCGATTAGTCGACAAAATCGAGTATTAGTCGACTAAGAATTTCTTTGGTCGAGGACAGCCCTAGAAATTAGGACCTGCTTTACACTGAACATTTAAACGCTTTTGAAAGAAGGTACATGTAGCTTAAACACCTAAAAAACAAAGACAAATTTAAACCTAGATGTGTATTGACCTGCAAATCACCAAATCACTGCTTACTGGTATGAAATTTGTTATAGTATGTAATATAGTATTTTTTAGAGATGTAGTTTTATGTCAATATTCATTCACCACTTAAAAAGAAACAGGTTGACATTGTGGGGAATTTGCTTCCTTCTTTCAATCACCAAGGTGAGAAGATAGATCGACATGTTATATTCGTCTATTCAGTTTAATGCTGCGCTCACACCAAAAGCGGGTATGTAGATATAAACGGCTCATTCTAAGCTAACGAAAACACGATTGTTATGTTCAAGTGATTATACACTAAAGAAAACATACTTATTAATATTATATTCAATTTCTGCCAATAGACCCGCCTAAATGCTACACACTGGTCCTTTAAGCTTTACCCAGGTTGAGCAAAGACAACAACCTTCAGTGATGACCCCCCCACCCCCTCCTCTTTCCTTCAGATCACGCGGTCCCAGTACCAGAACGGCCTGATGGCGTCCCGTCTGGACAGTACGCCCCAGTCCCCTGAGAGCGGCCACAACACGATTTGCCTGGATCAAACCACTCTCCCCGCCACCGCTGACGCCAACACCACCATCACGGACCTTGGAGCGGACTCCACCCCTACGGAGAACGGGCCGGACGAGACGACGCTTCTCCTCCTCAACGAGCAGAACTCACCGCACACAGCCAACCACCACAGCCAGCTGGAAAACAGCATATGACCCCGACCCCCCTCCACACTCCTACGTTTGCACGCATGCACTACTACGCTCGAATGTATGCTGAGGAGGGGAGGAGTGTTTGTGTGTGAGTGAGTGAGTGAGTGAGTGAGTGAGTGAGTGAGTGAGTGAGTGTGTGTGTGTGTGTGTGTGTGTGTGTGTGTGTGTGTGAGGAATGCAGACACACTGACATAAAGACACAAGCCATGTGCACGCATATTTTGTAAATATGCAAGGATTCAACACACACACAGATGTGACATATTTTATCGTGGGAACTTGACACATTTCCATCACAAAGACTCAAACGCAACACTCATCTATGGTAGTTCATCGACAGAAGGGAGTATCTGTATGTGTGTGTGTGGGTGTGTGTGTTTGCACATGCTCCTTAATGTATTAACTGACGACAAAGATCTGAAGGACTTGCTTGTCTGGACCAGAAAGCTCCTCCCTCTCTCGCCCATCGACGTCATTCAGAGACCTCGCCGATTTGCGAGTTTCTTCCTCTGTGTGTGTTTTTAAATACGTGTTGCTTCCAATTCACTGTCCCTAATCAGAGACTCAGGGAGACTCCGCCCTCCTCCTCGCCACCACCCCCACCCCCCACCCCCACCCTCCTTGCCGACCGCAAGCCGCAAACCAAACCCACCGCCGCATGTGTAGCAGCCTGCATCCCCTCCTCACCATCCATACAGCTAGAAGACAAAGGCTGTTTTCGAAACCGCATACTATACTAGTAGTACGTACTGATTTGGCCAAAATGTAGTATGTAGTATGCGAACAAAAGCAAAATCTCCAGTATGCCAAAAATACCCGGATGACGTACTGATTTGGAAAAATTCTCCAGTATGCATCAGACCAGTCTATCTCGCCTACTGTATCCCACAATGCAATGCGCTGTGACGGTCACTTTTTGGAAATTTTTGTAATGGCGGAAATGACGGACGTCAACATCCCGGTGACAGCGGTGGACAGGGAGGAATATAAATGTAAAAATAGCATATTATTTTTAATATAATATAAATGTAAAAATAGCATATTATTTTTCTAATTTAATGTAAGGACAGCAATTCATAAGTGCTACTGTCTATCTGTAACGAACGTAATCTGTCCTACTAACGTTAACTTTACCCATAGCAAAGCCGTAACTTTTAAGTTTTTTTTAAGCTTTCCAAAACCGGAAGCCCGCGAAACTCGGCCTCGCGTACTACAAAATAAACCGATTTACGTTCCATACTGCATACTACTGAGGATGCGCAGTATGCAGTATGTACTGCATACTGCATACTGCGCTCCTCAGTAGTATGCAGTATGCGGTTTCGAAAACAGTATGGAACGTAAATCGGTTTATTTTGTAGTACGCAAGGCTGAGTTTCGCGGGCTTCCGGTTTTGGAAAGCTTAAAAAAAACTTAAAAGGGTAAAGTTAACGTTAGTAGGACAGATTACGTTCGTTACAGATAGACAGTAGCACTTATGAATTGCTGTCCTTACATTAAATTAGAAAAATAATGTTATTTTTACATTTATATTATATTAAAAATAATATGCTATTTTTACATTTATATTCCTCCCTGTCCACCGCTGTCACCGGGATGTTGACGTCCGTCATTTCCGCCATTACAAAAATTTCCAAAAAGTGACCGTCGCAGCGCATTGCATTGTGGGATACAGTAGGCGAGATAGACTGGTCTGATGCATACTGGAGAATTTTTCCAAATCAGTACGTCATCCGGGTATTTTTGGCATACTGGAGATTTTGCTTTTGTTCGCATACTACATACTACATTTTGGCCAAATCAGTACGTACTACTAGTATAGTATGCGGTTTCGAAAACAGCCAAAGACGACCCGAGCATGTCAGCGGAGTTCAAACAAAGTAATATATGTTCCGTAGAAATTCATAGCGAGATATTTATTGACGTGTGAGACGGACAAACACACAACTTTTTTTTTTTTTTTGGCGGGGGAGGGTTTGGGTTGTATTTCTATATTTTTTTTTTCCTTCTTGTTTCCTGGATAGAGACAATAAGTAGCCTTTATCCCAGAGTTGTTGAGAGATTTAGCAGCCAGTCTGTATCGTGATTAAGACAATCAATATGATTATTATGAATGTGTTGAATTAAATGTGTAGGGTACGTTAACTGTTGCCTCCCCACGCTCTCAAACGGCCCCCTCTCTGTGAAATGTTTCAGTCTTTAGTTTCACCGGTGACAGATCTGGAGAGGCAGGTCGCGTAGGAATCAGTTTTCACAGAGGTGGTCGTCGTTTGAGAGCATTTTGACTTTCCTACGTTATGATAGAGAGGTGTGTGTGTGCGTGTGTGTGTGTGTGTGTGTGAGACCAAAATGGCCATCACCAGATTTGGTGGGAACAGAAACCAAAAGAGGGAAGCTTGATCACATTCTGACTAGAAAATACTTTAAGAAATCGGAGACTTTATTTATTGAGTTCGATGTGTGCGTGCGTGCGTATGTGTGTGTGTGTGTGTGTGTGTGTGTGTGTGTGTGTGTGTGTGTGTGTGTACACATATTATTGTCAATGAGGGGGAGAAATGTGATTTTTATTTTGCCTCATTGTGAGATTTTACATGTTAAATGTTCATTCAGTGGTTGGGTTTCCTTTTTTGTAAATCAGACTTTTTGGGGGGGTGGGGGGGGGACAGCAAATCCTTAACATTTATTGTTTGTATTTCTATAGCCAGTCGCACCGCTCAGCCCCGACATCAGCCAGATTTCGTCAGCTTTATAGGAAACAATATATTTTACGATTATCACAATGCATGTTTTTCACAGAACTGCACACACTCCAGTTATATTCTACTGTACCTTCCGAGGACAAAATCGTTCCTATACTCGTAAGTTTTGTGTCTTGTGACGGATTTTTCTTTGACTGATTTCTAGCAGAACCACAGTGGTGTTTCGTACATTTTTTTTTTTGTGATATACAACGTGAAAAGTGAATCATACCTCCGTATTTTGGATTTAAAACCAAAGAGAAAGGGCTGCTTTCTGGTCTTGTTATTCCTGCGAAGATGTTCGGCGTAGAGATTGATTTCCAACTGACTATACCAGAAAGCATAGCTGGTTAGACTGTTATCAGGTCATTAAATGGGCGGTATCAGTGGTTATACGCCTCATAGAAGTGGGTCAATAGGGTCCTGCTACACCCACTAGTAGGTTTTATTATTGATTCGCGTGGGCGATCACTGAAAAAAGAAATAAAAGAAAACGACAGCGACATCTAGCGACAGTAGTAGTTATGACAGGAGCAAAAGTGGAAGTCAGGTGCTGTAATATAGACAGCGTGAAAGACTATATGGGGTGGAAGTCGGGGGTAATGTGTAGGACATAAAACCCGGTACTTTCACCCAGGAGACTGGGATTCGCATCCCATGTGAAACCAACAACGTCTAGTCGTGTTTGTGTTCACAACCGTAAGTTTCACTTTTGAAACGTTATTTCAAGCCCAAACTAGGCTGTCTATCAATTAAAATATTTAATCGCAATTAATTGCATGATTGTTCACAGTTAATTGGGATTAATCGCAAATGAATCAAATTTGTTTCTGTTCAAAAAGCACCTTAAAGGGAGATTTCTCATGTACTTAATACTCTTATCAACATGGGAGTGGACAAATATGCTTGCTTTATGCAAATGTACATATATATTTATTATTGGAAATTAATTAACAACACAAAACAATGACAAATATTGTCCAGAAACCAGTCAGTGTGTCAGTGTGCTGACTTGACTATGACTGAAAATGTCCATGCCAGTTTTTCCTCGCCCAAATTTTGTGTATATTAGGAGCGTTATTTAACCTCCTTTAGGACAAGCTAGTTTGATATAGTTAGTACAAATGGATTCCTTAGGTTTTCTAGTTTAATATGATGCCAGTATCTTCACTCTAGCTTTAACAATGAGCCCGCTACAACCTAAAAATCACAAGTTGCCTTCATGCATTAAAGAAATTAGTGGCGTTAAAAATAATTTGCATTATTATTGTGTTAACTCTAACAACCCTAGCCAAAACACAATCATTTTGCCTAAACTTAACTAAGTGGTTTTATTGCCTAAACCTATAGAAGTTGTAGAGAAGAAGCTGTTTTGTTTATGTTCAAAACGTAACGTTTTATTCTTTTTTACATGTTAGAACGTGATGCTTTTAAGTTTCGCTTTCACTTTTACAAAGTAGTAGGTGTAGCAGGCCCCTACTGACCCACATCTATGAGGCTTTTAACAACTTTTAACGTACATTTAATGAGCTGATAACAGTCGAATCGGGTGCAGCTGCAGCCAGACAACGTTTTTAATAATCAGCGCTCTCATTTTTTTCTCACATCTTTGCTGCTATGATGTCGGTATCATGTTTTTTTTTTTTCTTCCACTTTGTATACATATAAATCACAGGTGAATCCAACGAGTTCCCATCTGCTCTCCTAAATGTTGTGAAAAGAGATTCTGGGAAATGTAGTAAATCAGGAGTAAGAGTACACGATGCACGCTGATGGGAAATGGGTACAAAAAAACAATGTAATTGAAACACTTTAATTTTAAACACAGATCATCACAAACTGAAGACTTTTTTTTTCTTTAATATTGCTGCTTTTCTAAAATCAACAGCATCAGATGCTCAATGAACAGCTTTCAATTCTCCAAATTCAACTTCAGTCAATGAATGAAAGAGTAAAGTTAAACCACTAAAGCACTGAAATATGTGGTCATCTTGGCATAAAAGAGGAATTATGAAGCACTTTTATTTCCATTTTCAGCATGAATCTGAAACCTCAAGCTCGTCACTAACGGATGATTTCATTTCAGTTTTCAGATGAATTGGAATGACTTGTTCTTTTGAGGTTTTCATACCTGGGAAAGCTTAAATGTCACAAGTGTTTCAGAAAGTACCACTATTGAGTCAGTTAATTTCAGACTTCTCTGCTGGTGCAGCACATGAACATATACGTCAATTTTAGCTTAAGATTTTGCCTTTCAAATGAACACATGAATAGCATTTGAAGCAGCCAGTGTCCTGAAGTAGTCCTTTCATTTGTGTCCCTTTTATGTGTTTGAGTGTGAGACGACTTTCTGCCAAAGACACGAGCGGTGATAATCTAAAGAATAGTTAGACAGGTTGTTTTATGGGCTGATGCATTGTGGGTCTGAGCTGTCCTGGTGTTTTTTTTTCTTTTAAACAGTATGCCAACGATTTATATACAAGTTGATTTGTTTATTTGAGCTGATGCTTTGTCAGTTAACACGGAGATTAGTTCATTAAAGTCCCGGTTGGAGGCTTTATGTGACTTTCTGAGCTCGTTTCACACCTCGCACTGCCTTAGAAACACTTCACTTTGAGTCTGGTGTCCAGTTTCACTCTAACACACTGAGGTGGTGTCCAGTTTATGTTCATTTAACTGGAAAATGTTCACAATTACAACACTAAAATCACAGCAGACTGGATTTTTAGTAACATTATTGGTTGAGTTAAACCTCAGTGGGCGAAGCCAAAAATACTGCCAGCTGACTTAGAGGGCAAATAATGTAAATCTGCTCTAAATATAAATAAGAATAACAACTAAAATACTTCTTTTTTTATGCACTGGTGATGGTATTCATTATAGTTATACTGTTTTACTATTTTGTGGCCAAATTTTTTATTTTTTTTGGTGAATATTTGGACAAAGTGTGTTATGTGTAGGTCCTTTTATCGACAGAATAAAAACAAAACCAGTGGAAAATTTAAAATAATCAGATTCTTCACAGTCAACTATTGCCCACTGCGTTGTGATTTTTCATAATTGATGACTGTTTTATTTTTGAAGGTCAGGAACTAGTTTTTTTTTTTTTTTTTTTTTTAGAGGATTTCTTTCATTTTGAAAAGCAGCAACATTTTTCTACGGTTTAACGTCCATATTCATATGTTCTAAAGATAAATGGGTATCTACTGTACTGGACTGTTGTCAGCATTCTAAAACTGCAGCTCCTGTGAGACTTTGATAGCATGCTAACGGCTGTTAGCCCCATTGGTAACTTCAGCACTATCTGTACATTATCCCATCAGATTTTATGGGGAAAATATGTTTTAATCTGTTATCCAGATTAAATCTGTAAAATGTCATCTTAAAATGTATTTTTGTGATCTCGTACATGTTCATGGTTTCTCTTTAGAGTAATTAAATGTTTGCTGGGGACCAAATCAAAGTTTAAATCCAACATTTCCATTAGCTATGGGAAGCTGATGCGGGGCAGTGGAAATATTTGGATTTAAAGATTGGTATCTCCTCGAAGGGGAAGTATTTCATAATTTCGGGCAGACTGTCTGTGAGCTCATGAAAACACCTTTGAAGATACAACCTGCTGGAAAAGTTTTCCTCTGGGACTCAACTATTGAGGAATGAATGCTTTGCTGAGGTCACATTGGGGCTTACACTGGATAACAATAATGGCATATATTCTTCTTTAATTACTGACAAAATTGTTATCTGTACTATCATGTTCAGTAGTAGACACACATTTATCCTAGAAAACACCAGCAACATTAATCTTTGTCGAAAGAGAAACCTATTTTAGAAAAACCCAGCTAGTGATTTTATTTTGAAAGGCCCTGATGTTGAACTCAACCAGTGGAGTTTCTGTGGTGTTACTTCAGCTCTGCTTCTGAGAAATGTTTCTGTTTATATTTTTTAAACAAGAACTCCACATTTATTGTTGGAAGTTGAAACAGCCCGGACTTTTCTGTGATTTAAAAATAAAAGCACTTTAGCGAGGAAAACAGTATTTTTCCCAAAAAGCCACAAATTTGCCAAAGTTGCCGGCTCAGTAGCTTCTGTCGCAATACTGTTACTGACCAGGATTTTGTAATCATCATCGTCGCTGACTCCTTAACATGACACTGCTTTTTCGTTTATTTTTTTTAATTTCGCTGTCATGTCTGCACAGAATGAAAAGCTTAACACTGATTCACCGTTCTGTTGCCTTCACTCTATTTTAATGACTGTACTGGATTTTTATGTTCATTCCTGTTATTTTTTTAAAACACACACACACACTCACTCCCATTTCGCAGGACTGTTTTTGTTCATTTTGTTGATTTTTATGGCTGAGATTGTTGAAAAAATGTTTTGTTTTTGTATATGTGCGCCCCCTCCTTCACCTGTTTTAAATTGTACTAGCTTTGGGTTCATTATGTGTATGAATGCCTGTGAATCTTTTTTTTTTTTTTTTTACCTCAGAACACTGTCAGTAATTGTGGTAAACAATAATCTTTTTTTTTTTTATTTGTCAGGAATTTAATTTGGGATCAGAGCGAATGGAGCGACAGGCGTTTTGCGAGGAAAAATAAACTGATTGTCCTTCATTCTCTCTGGCATGCTGTAACTTAAAAACAAACAGAGAAGCAAGGTGTAAATACTGTTTTATAATTTCTGTCTTAATGAGTTTTGAAGATGAAGAAAGTTATTAATAAACCTGAGATATATTTCTCTATGTACCTATTGTGGTTGATTGAGCACTTTTACAATATTTAGACTTTTCTTTATTCCAAGGTTATTGTTGTCACTGTCCAACTGATTTGAGGTTGGAAGAAAAGTATAAATCTTTATACATTTTAAATCCATTTTAATTTAACTTAAAGGGACAGTTTGGGTGTTTTGAAGTGGGGTTGTATGAGGTACTTATCCATAGTCAGTGTATTACCTACAGTAGATGACAGTCGGCACGCAATCAGTTTGGATAAAGAAACAGGAGTTATAATAGGAGTAATTTAATGCTGTGGACTGGGGCAGCAGCAAAATGTATTTTAGAAACCTAAAAGAAAGGCTAACCTAAATAAAATCAATATCAGTATAAGTGTACGCTATATTTAGAATATTTTCGCAGCTTTACTTTGCCATCAGACAGCCCTTTACGATGGGGAACTGAATCCGTGATCTAGGAACCAGACTCCATTGGAAAAAAACCTGTAATTTTTTTCTGCGAGGTAAAATTACAGTTTTTTTCAGTGGAGTCTGGTTATTTTGGTGATTTCCTAGATCACAGATTCAGTTCCCCATCGGAAACATAGATTGTATAGCTGTCTCGCGGCAAGGTAAACCACCGGAAATATTCTAAATATAGCGTATACTTAAACTGATATTGATTCTTTTTAGGTGAGTCTTTCTTTTAGGTGGCTAAAATATGTTTTGCTGCCGTCCCCGTCCACAGCAGAACATCGCTTTGCTCCCATGCAGTAACTCCTGTCTGTATCTCCAAACTGGGGGTGTGATCCTCATCTACTGTAGGTAATACACTGACTATGGATAAGTACCTCCACTTCAAAACACCCAAACTATCCCTTTAATGTCTATGTTTGACTCATCTTACTGCCTTTTTTCTGGGCATAATGTAATATTTAAACACTTTATTTTGGGATATATATAAACATTTTTGAAAGTTTTTCCTGCTAAATATCAGAAGGAATTCACCAGTATTTTTCCTTCCAAGCAGTATTTACTCACCCGAGAGCAAGTAAAACCAGATAACATTAATTGTTTTTACTTCATATAGCTTACAGTAAGGTTAATGACACATGGTGATAAAACGTCCACTCATTGTTCATTGCTGCCAGTGTGGCAGGTTGTCAGACACATATGCGGGCTGGGTGTGGACGAGGAAGTGAGATTTCACTCTTTCGAGAAGTGGGTTGCATTTTCATCTTGAGCAATCCCAAAGCTGCTGCTCCTGTCCTCTTACATCACTGGGAATTTTGTTTGTCTAACTGGTTCTGCAAGATGTTACCGAGTGGTACACCACAGGAAGATAAACAATGCAGTATTTAATTACACCGGATCTGATGAAACATATTCACAGATCATGGAAGAGATATTGAGATATTTTACTCAAGTAAAAGTTGCAATAATACTCCTGCATTCATAATTTTACTTCAGTTTTACCAGGAAAATGTACATAAAGTACCAAATAAGTATATCATTAGACATTAGAATGGCCTCTGTGAAAGTGTTATAAGATACGATACGATACGATAAGATAAGATACTATAATACGATACGATGCGATAAGATGCGTTAAGATACGATACGATACGATACATTGCGATGCGTTAAGATACGATACGATACGATAAGATACGATAATACGATACGATACGATAATACGATGCGATGCGATAAGATACGATAATACGATACGATAATACGATACGATGCGATGCGATGCGTTAAGATGCGTTAAGATACGATACGATAAGATACGATACGATACGATGCGATGTGATGTGATGCGTTAAGATACGATAATACGATGCGATGCGATAAGATACGATAAGATACGATAATACGATACGATGCGATGTGATGCGATGCGTTAAGATACGATAATACGATGCGATGCGATAAGATACGATAATACGATGCGATGCGATGCGTTAAGATGCGTTAAGATACGATACGATACGATACGATACGATAAGATACGATGCGATGCGATGTGATGCGATGAGATGCGTTAAGATGTGTTAAGATACGATACGATACGATAAGATACGATAATACGATACGATGCGATGTGATGCGATGCGATGCGTTAAGATACGATACGATACGATAAGATACGATACGATGCGATGCGATGCGATGAGATGTGTTAAGATACGATAATACGATGCGATGCGATGCGTTAAGATGCGTTAAGATACGATACGATACGATAAGATACGATGCGATGCGATGCGATGAGATGTGTTAAGATGCGTTAAGATACGATACGATACGATACGATACGATACGATACAATACGATAAGCCTTGAACGATCGCCAGAAGGGACACGGTTGTTTCAGGCACACAAGGACACAAGGACAGAAGGACAGAAATAAAGATGAACAGAGAAAGATGAATAACACGAGGAAAGTGCAAGATGATATTAAACACAAGTAAAGTGATCACTTTTAACTATGTCCAATGGATTCTGACTTTTTCCACAGCAGTAAAAGTACAAAATTGTGACCCACTTCTTTCTAGTTCACCATTTCAGCAAATATAACAAATTTTAAAATTTCAGTAACTCCATCGTGTCATTTCTACTTTTGCCCACTTCCTCCAGTTTAAAAAAGATATGAACTTTTAATGGGATGTGAAAGTGCTGCCCTAACACTGAAAGAAACTCAATTTCCTGATGACAAAATATTAGTCAGCGGCAATTAAAGGAGAGTGAATCACAGAGGAAGAGAAACAGAACTTACAACACACCCTACCTATTACACATATACACACACACACACACACACACACACACTCTTAATCTCCAGACAAATAAAATCTTTCCACTATTTCTGTCAGACCGGATGATCGGATCGGATGTCAAAAACAAGACTAGTCGACTACTAGTGCCAATTGCTTGGCTTCAGCCTGCAGCCGAGTTGTAAACAGAATGCCATTCAACGGTGTAACAGTTAATAAGGATCCCCTCTCAATACACCTCACGTGTGTGCACATAACGCACTACAAATATGTCCTGTACATCTCAAGAGCTCGCATACAACACTACGCTTCCTTGGGACATTTTAAAAAATAGATAAAGACTTGAAAATAGTTCTGTCAATCGCTTAAGATATTCAATTGTGTTTAATCACACGATTGTACATAGTTAATTGCGATTAATCGCAAATTAATCGCACATTTTTTATCTGTTCAAAATGTACCTTAAAGGGAGTTTTGTCAAGTATTTAATACTCTTATCAACATGGTTGTGGGCAAATATGCTGCTTTATCCAAATGTATGTATATATTTATTATTGGAAATCAATTAACAACACAAAACAATGACATATATTGTCCAGAAACCCTCACAGGTACTGCATTTAGCATAACAAATATGCTCAAATCATAACATGGCAAACTCAAGCCCAACAGGCAACAACAGCTGTCAGTGTGTCAGTGTGCTGACTTGACTATGTCTTACCCCAAACTGCATGTGATTATCATAAAGTGGACATGTCTGTAAAGGGGAGACTCGTGGGTACCCATAGAACCCATTTTCATTCACATATCTTGAGGTCAGAGGTCAAGGGACCCCTTTGAAAATGGCCATGCCAGTTTTTCCTCGCCAAAATTTAGCATAACTTTGAAGCGTAATTTAGCGACAAGCTAGTATGACATGGTTGGTACCAATGGATTCCTTAGGTTTTCTAGTTTCATATGATGCCAGTATCTTTACTTGTGTTATTGAAATGTTAACTTTGACAGCCCTACTTGAAAGACTGTTTTTGGCATTAACTGTTTCACTATGAAGAGCAGAAGTAAGCTCTGGACTACATGCATCTCTGTTGGCAGTTTTAGCACTTTTAGGGAACAAGGCAGTTTAATGTTTTAAACATAAAAGAAAGATACTTTGCAAATATATACTTAGTTGTTTGTTTAGTAATTGTGTGTTTTTTTTTGTATTTATATAAAGCACACTGTATGATATAGCTAGATATCATATTAAGGCTTCCCTTCCCCCTCCAGACGTCTAGGAGCTGTGGATGACGTACAGTAGCCTCCTCCTGCATCACAGCTCATTAGGGAAGTGAAGAAATTTCAGATTCAGCCGCTGTGATGTAACTCTAAACAATGAGCGAGTCTACTACGGCTGGTGGAATTTTTTTTTACATCAAAAGAACCGCAAAACCCCAAAGACCTACTCAAAGGCATGAGAAGATTAAATCATCGTGAGAAAATGTAGCATTTCATATGATTAACTGTTACATAAGGATATGTGTATTTTTTGGTATTTCTCAGGGATCAAACAACTTTTACCCAGTTGTGACTGATCAAAATGTATCATCAATCATTTTTCAAGATATTAGTATTATTAGGGCTGAACGATGGTGCCGTGGTTAGCACTGTTGCCTCTCAGCCCTTCTGTGTCGAGTTTGCATGTTCTCCCTGTGTTAGCGTTGACTTTCTCCGGGTTCTCCGGCTTCCTCCCACAGTCCAAAGACATGCAGGTTAATTGTCGACTCTAAATTGCCCGTAGGTGTGAATGTGAGCTTGAAAGGTTGTCTGTCTCTATATGTCTTTCCTATGGCGACCTGTCTAGGGTGTACCCCGCCTTCGCCCAATGTCAGCTGTCATCGGCTCCAGCCCTCCCGCGACCCTGAACAGGATAAGCGGTTATAGATAATGGATTATTGTTAATAGACCCTTTACAGTTTGAATACAGGGTCAGTAGAGTGGTGGAGGATGCTCCCATTATATTGTTCAAACATTTGGCTAATGCTGAATTCACACTAGGGAGCGGCTTGCCGCAATAACTACATTTTTCTGAGGCCAAGAGGCGTGTTCATGTGTTTCAAGCGGGAAGAATTACTTTGCAACACAGGTCAACACGTCACAGGAGTCACAGGATGCGTTTACTGATTGGTTGCGGGTCCTCTCTGGTTGCACTTCGGCACTAAAAGTTAAACTTTTCCCAACTTTTATTTGGCCGCACTTCGCCGCAGAATCAAACGGCCATGCAATCTGGAATTTGTCTGTTAAATATGAGGCTGCAGCTGGCACTTAGCTTAGCTTAGCACAAAGACTGAGAGCAGAAATCCACCTTCACCTCTAGAGCTCATTAATTAACACATTATGTCTCCTTTATTTTATACTGTATGTACAATACTAAAGGGTAAAAACGCCAATTTACCGTCTTATGAGGGGTTAGAACGAAGAAGTAGTCCACCAGCACAAAAGTATGCCTAATTCACAAGCTTTTTTTTTTGGTGTCACTTACGTTTTGAGGGAAACATATTTTCCCCTGGATTACATTTGTTTTTGACGTATCACAAATATGTTGTAATCAAAGTCACGTAAGTCCATGTAGGGAGGAGGTCAGAGTGGATGGATTGGTCAATCTATCTATTACTGATGATTATGGCTGTCAAAGTGATAATAACCATTAACGCAAATTTGGTTTACGCCACTAATTAATTTAACGCATTAACGCAATCGATCTTGTCGCGAAGGAGGCTAAATAATGCTCCAAACTTAAAATTTTGGCGAGGAAAAACTGTCATGGCCATTTTCAAAGGGGTCCCTTGACCTCTGACCTCAAGATATGTGAATGAAAATGGGTTCTATGGGTACCCACGAGTCTCCCCTTTACAGACATGCCCACTTTATGATAATCACATGCAGTTTGGGGTAAGACATAGTCAAGTCAGTACACCGACACACTGACAGATGTTGTTGCCTGTTGGGCTTCAGTTTGCCATGTTATGATTTGAGCATATTTTTTATGTTAAATGCAGTACCTGTGAGGGTTTCTGGTCAATATTTGTCTTTGTTTTGTGTTGTCAATAATAAAAATATACATATATTTTCATAAAGCAAGCATATTTGTCCACTCCCATGTCGATAAGAGTATTAAATACTTGACAAATCTCCGTTTAAAGTATATTTTGAACAGATTAAAAAATGTGTGATTAATTTGTGATTAATTTGTGATTAATCGCAATTAACTATGGACAATCATGCCATTAATCGCGATTAAATATTTTAATTGATTGACAGCCCTAATAATGTTCATATTGTCTTTAATGAAGAACATCTCACATGTATTGTTATGTGTTTTTCAGGATTCCAACATAAAAATATTCTTAAAATGTATAATCACTGCATAAAATGCAGTACATGCCAAATCTGATCTCTGATTCCTAAACAGTGTGTGCAACACTGTAATCAACGTATATCTCAATGTGTGTGTCATAATTACATATTTCACCTGAGTGTGTGTACGGCAGCAGTGTGTAAGTACAGTATTTCATCACAGTGCATCACAGTGAGCGCAGCAGACAAGACCATCCCACTTCCTGTCTGCGAGGGAAAATCCCTCTGCGACTGTGGTGTATAAAAACCCTGCAAGTCAACACTGGCAGGCAGAACAACAACAGGACAACTAAATACAACATCTAATCTACTGACCTTAACAGGTAAATTGACTTTTCTTGTCATTGTTTTTTGAGTCTTAATCTGGAGCAGATTTTAAATAGAATCTTTGCTTTGCCTACTTTGATAGAACTCAGTGTGGTTTCTTTGACACACTGCTGCCTGTCAGATGAAAATCTGTGTACTGCATCTACAAAACTTCATCTTTTCTAAATAATTATGTTTTTTTAATCTCCATCTCTGTCAATATGACGGCCTTAGTCAGGTGTTCATAGAGTAGTGAGTCAGATGGTAAATAATTATATTAAAGGGTATAGAACAAAACAATAAATGGAACATTTATTTCTATCTTCCTGCAGATTTTTCTTCATTCAGAAAAAAATGGAATCCGAGATGACATGCAACGTGAGCGAGATGTGGAGCCCCAAGATGCCCGAGGGACTGGACTTTGAGATTTCCCATCATCCACTGACAATGAAGCGCGTGGTCAACCTCATCTTCGCCATGGAGAGGTTTAAGGGCGGCCGCTCAGAAACCGTGCAGGGCACTGGATTCAGAGATGAAGACCTGCTCAACATCATGCTGGAGAACCTGGTGGAAGGTAAGCACACAGACAAGACTTTACTTCATGATCTTGTTGGCCTTCAGATACAAAGTTTAGCATTTTCTGTAACTGTAAACCAATCCAACAGATCTACCCACACTATTTTCACTTATTTGCTTGTTTGACTGACATCTCTCACACTTTCCTGTTAGTTTTGTTGCACCTAATAAAGAGGGACATCATACGCTGAGTTTATTTAATGTAACTGTATTTACAGCTTGTTTAAAGGCCTTTTGCCTTTCACTGCTTCATAAACTAAAATCAACATAGTATATCTGCAATGGGGAGATGAAGTTATTGATAAATAGTAGTAAATTACTCAGGAAGTTGCTCAAATTTCTGGCTTTCAACACACTTCTTGTGCAGGAAGAGACAAAGTCTGCTACTTCCTATAATGAAAGTAGATACAAATCACAACATAACTAATGAGATGTGCCTCTTTTTCCCTCAGAGGAAATTGTGTTCGGGTGTGAATCAGCTCCACCAGCTCAGATCACCTGGACGGGCGAGGAACAGTGCAGCATCACCGACGGCGAGAAGAGGAGCTTAGTTCAGGTCCAAAACAGCATGGAGCTCCACGCAGTGATGCTGCAGGGAGGCGGTGGCACCACAAAAGGTAATTTAACTTATTATATGATTTTTTTATGTAAAATCTGAACTAGTAACTATAGCTGTCAAAAGGTAGTGGAATATAAAGTACAATGTTTCCCTTTTAAATGTAGTGGAATAGAAGTATAAAGTAGCAGCATCACTGCACTGGTGTAACAGATGATATTTTTTTACAGATGCACTTAAAGTAGCACCATGACAGAGGGTGACACAGTCTTTCGTAGTTCTTTCATTGAACTCAACCTGTATCCTCTGTTCTCTCCTCAGTTCACCTGAACATGTCGACCTACTTGCACCCTACACCCAGAGTTCTGGGCAGAACTGTGGCTCTGGGCATCCGGGGCACAAATCCAAATCTCTACCTGTGTTGCCGCAAGAATGGTGCCAATCCAACCTTGCATCTGGAGGTAAAACTCATGACTCATTACATGAATCTCACATAAATATTACACACTTTGCAGTACTATTAAAGGGTAACAGTGACCAAGGAAAACATATTAGAACCGTCTGGTCATTTCAATTGTCATCATCTGAAAGAGACGCTGCACTTTCATAGATGGATTTACTTTTGATATGAGCGAGTCATTTTGTGATAGTCTAACCTTCTGACCTTTATCTTTTCAGGCGGTGGAGAACAAAAGTCTGTTGAGTGGATTGGGTGCGAGCATCAGCCCGGACAGCGACATGGTGCGATTTCTCTTCTACAGACAGGACACCGGGGTGAACATCACCACCCTCATGTCTGTCGCCCACCCTGACTGGTTCATCTGCACAGCAGAGCAGGACAACAAGCCGTTGGAAATGTGCATGGAGTCCGCCAACCTCTACCGGACCTTCAACATCCGAGAGGAGGCTTAAGCCCTAACCTTTAAGAAGAAAATTTGATTAGTGAACACTGCACTACCAATGTCTGCTAAAAAGCCTTCTGCAAGTATTGCAGAGTGTCTATTTACTGTATGTACCAAGTACAGAAAGTAAAATTATTCGTGTATTGACATAAGTCAAGCTTCACCAGAAGGTGGTACCATTGTGCTATCAGGTGAGCAACCTGTGTATTTATTGTGCTGAATGACATGACACACTGTTATTGCTTTTATCTATTAATTTATTTATCTATTTATGCACTATTTTAACATATGTATTTATTTTTAAATCTGCTTACTAATAATTATTTAAATCATGTGCAGTGAAATATTTAATAAAGCCTTGTGGAACGTATTTGGATTTGTGTTTTATATTTGTTCACTCAGGGTTTGGTGAATGATAAAGGACTTCATAATAGACATTAGCTGTAGCCCAGTTCTAAAGACAGTTTAGGAGATTTTGAGCTGTAGTACTCTCCTCCAACTACTATTTCCATAGCACACAGAAGATCACTAAAAGCAGCGTTGGTATTTGCCCATAGACCAGAAACCAGTATTCCTTCCTATATGATCCTAACTGGCCTCATGCAGTTTTCTGCATTTCAGTGATAGTGTATTTAATTAAACAAAACAATAGTTAGGAATGTGCAATATATTATGTATATTATTGCAATTAATAAGTATGTATACTATTAGTACAATTTTCATTTAAGGCTACTTTATACTTCTACTCCACTACATTTCAGAGGGAAAGATTGTCCTTATGACTCCACTACATTCATTTGACAGCTGTACTCACTAGGCAGAATGAGATTTTACATACCACATTATATTTATATACAACAGTAGGCTATATAAAGTAATTAAAATGATCCATCTTTACCATGCAACATTAAACATATAATCCAACAATATAATATATATTAATCTGAAATTCATTCTGCATGACTTTTATTTTTGGTACTGTAGTGTATAATCAGCCTTTTTACTGTTATAGTATATATTTTATTTACCACTGTGTAGAAGGCAAAGGCCTCTGCAAAAACATGTGAGAACATGTTCTCTATGTCCTGTGTGAACTACAATGGACCTCTGTCTCTCCTGTTTTTTATGTGTAGACACCTGCATGGGTCTCTGATGGTTCAAGGTTAAGGATTGAAAAAGGCCCTGTCAAAAAGTGTATAAAAAGAGCATGTAGGATGCAGGGTTAGGATTATCCCACTCTGCAGACTGGGTGCCTCATCTCTCGAATAAACAAACAATGACCTCAAGAAAACGGTGTCTTCATCTGCTTATTGAAAAAATATTACAGTACTTTAAATGTATTTTTAAGTCAATACTTTTGTACTTTTACTTAAGTAACAATTTGCAGGACTTTTACTTGAAACAGGGTATTGCAATGGACAGTCAGGACTAGTGATGTGTCGGTCACGAACGATTTGGCTCTTTAAGCCGGCTCTTTTAAGTGAACGATGGGAGCCGGCTCCCGTCCAAAAGCGTTTTTTTTTTTTTTTTTTGTTTTTATCAATACAAGGCAGAATGATAGGACAATTTTCTCTGTGCCACGGGCACTCCATGCACTGACTGTGACTGAATGTTGTGTTAATGACGTCCGTGCGACCTATCAGGTGAAGACAGACAAGGATCATACCATCAAGCAAGGAGTGTATCACAGCTGTTACCCTGCACAATATTCAGTTTTAACAGTTTTCTTCATCTCCTTGTGTTTTTATACCTGGTATATTTGTTTGTACTTTGTACTTTGCACTATCAAACTATCTATCTAAATATCTATCTATCTATCTATCTATCTATCTATCTATCTATCCATCTATCTATCTATCTATCTATCTAATCAAAAATTAAAACTGCGCTAAATGTGGCTGAATTATTAAAAGGCAGAAGGAGTAAAACGAAGAGCCGTTTGGGAGCCGAAAGAGCCGGCTCTTCTTGGTGAGCTGAGCCAAATGATCTGGCTCACTAAAAAGAGCCTAAATTCCCATCACTAGTATTTTTGTTTACATTCTCTTCTCCAATCAGCGCATGAGTTTTACGCATGCGTATTTTTTTTTCTCTTTCAAAATTTCAAGCCGTCCAATCAGAGAAGAGGAGGCAATTTCAAACCCGGATGCGCGAGCGAGTTCAGTTGTTGTGGAGCTAACGTTCATTTAACGTCTAGTACACAAACACAACAACAAAAAGACCTTTATTTTAATAACTAAACTGGTCAAGAGAAGAATACTGAAGTCCGCTAGATATGGAGGAAGAAGAGACCGTATCGATACTTTCCAGAAAAGGTTAGCGAGCTTGTTATATTGCATGAAAAGATAATTAAATGGGTTAAACGTGGGTTAGATAGCAGTTAGCAGAGCGCTAACTACATGTTAGCAACAGCGAGGAAACATGTTAATGTTAAACACTAAAGCTAAACACTGTGGCACTGGTTTGGTAGCATTATATTAGTGTCTAAAAGAAGCTCATTGTGTTTAACGTTAACATAAGTTAGCAGTAACGTTGTAACGTTAAATGTGTGACCAACAAGGATAAACAATAGATAGATAGTTGGATGGATGGATGGATGGATGTGACACACAGTACACCTGAGCTGAATGGACTGACATGCTGTGCAATATGCTGCCTTCCACTGTGTAATTGTATGAAATATATTAATTATTTATTTTTTAAAAATATTTTTATGAGAGTTACAAGTTCTTTAACATGGCCATGGAGCATATATACTGTATATTTGTATTCTGGGGGTATCGTTCCTATGCAGAGGGTAGTTTAGTTTATTTATTGACTACACTGAGGGCGTTTTATATTTTAATAATTTATTTATTTATTGTGTTGAGTTGAATGTGCTACTTATTTTGTACTGTAATTACCTTGTGCCTTTTCTACCTTTTTTCTTTTCTTAAAGCTGACTGTGTAAACTGCTCAGAATTCCAATGTACTTATATATAGGTGCAAATGGCAAATAAAACTCTTGAATCTTGAATAAGTTAAATAAATGCTTGTAGTAGTTGGGTGTTTCGTATGTTGGATCGTGGTTCATTATACGTTGATAGAAAACATATAAACAACGAAACAGACACAAATCTATGGCAAAAAAAAAAGGAACATTTAACATAATGGAAAAAAAAAAGGTTAGTAGGCTTCTCATACAAATAAAGAACAACGGTGAATGTTAGATTTAGTGGTTAGTTATCAGAGAATGTTAAATTAGCTGTATGCAATATGACTGCAAATAAGTTATTTTCTTATCATAGATTAATCTGCCCATTAATTTCTTTATTAATCGTTTGGCCTAAAAACTGTCAAACATTGAAAAACATGTCTAAAAGTCAGAGATATACATTATTATTATTATTATTTGTATCATATTAGACAGAAAAGCAGCAAAGGTTCACATTTCAGAAGCTGACACCAGTGAAATTTTTAGTTGAATAATTGTTTAAACGATTAATCAATTTAAAGAATTGTTGCAGACTAATTGTCTGCTGATCAACTAATCAATTAATTAACTAATCATCAAAGCTCTAGTACGCAGCCCCTTTTCCAAATGAAGGAGTATACATGTATCACCAACCTGCAGCCAGATGGCAGCAAGGCATCAGCTAGAGATCTTATTCAGGATGGTTGGTGAAAGTTAAGTGCAGCTGTTACAGTTGGATGAAAACAAAAATCATCTTCTCTGTTCGGTTCATCACAGTTCAGCAGACAATTGATTTAGAGAAGCTTTATTTGCTTTTCCTGTCTGCTGCGTCCAATAAGGGACTGCTGAACTGCAGTTCAAGTGTTGGCTGTAATAAACATACTGTATCTGTAAACGATGTGAATGTTTGTTTAGTTAGTAAGTTAACCTAAAGAGAGGTTCCAAACATTTTAATGTAGTAGAGTTCTGCATCTACACTGAATATGTATGCAGACACATTTATCAAGTCCTACAGTATGTGGCTGGATATTAGGCCTAAGTTATTTTATTTCAAACACTAATCATAAATCATTAATATGGAATTGAGTACAATGGAGAGTGACCAGTGCTGAATTCCTGTCTTGTTACTGTTGCAGAGTTGCGTAAGCAGAAGTTGATGGAATACTTGGCAGGAAAAGGAAAGCTGAAACAGCCCAACCCTAAGTAAGAAAAACAAGTGCATGAAAACTCACAAACAATGTGTTCAATCAAAAATGTGTATATTACGATATCTAGGATAAATTAATTAACTCAATTTGACTCCTCAGGGCATACCTCCGTGAAGGCTGTCAGATTAAGAAACCTGTGGCTTCTACACAGAAGGTGGGTGTGTCTTTTAAACAGTTGTGTGTTTATGTGTTTGAATGAGACTGTATATTAATACCAGAACTCACAACAGTTAGATTTATCACGCCAAAGAATCAGAATTCCAAAATCCAGACCCTTATTTACACAGTTAAGGGAGTAAAAAAACAAGAGAATTTTAAAAGAATGATATCAGCATGTTTTCATTTTTGTCTCACTCATATTTTTCCTGTTTATGTTTTTATAGGTTGTTATGGGGAAAGAGAACAAGGCGCCAGCTGACAGATTCAGATATGAACACACAAAAATTCCAACTCTGGCTGCTCAATCCACAAAACACCCTGCTGCCAGAGGAGCATTTGGTGTCACAAACAAAGTGAATGTAAAAGCCAGCATCCTGACTGGACGGCCGAATAGTACCAATTGTTCATCTGCAACTAGTGGCCCGGCAAAGCCAAAACTTAATCACAACCCTGTGCTGGCAGGAACGTACACTGTTTTGCCCTCCAAATCCAACCCGGATGCAGCCAGCCATCTCAAAAGGCAGCCAAACACAAGAATACCATCTTCTGGCAGAGCCTCTTCAAATGCAGCTCGTACAGCTGTAACAAAGTCAAACAGCAGATTCAGCAGTAGCTCCAATGTTACCCGGACATGTCCAATGAAGACAGTCAGTGTCAGGATGAGTCTCGGCCCCATGGTCAAAACAAAAACAGGACTCATTCCTGCTTTGATCCAGCCAAGAAACAGTCAAAGTCAAAACTTAACACACACCTCTGCCGCCGCAGCTGATTCCACCACCACCACTACTTCTGTAGCTAACAAGGTGCGATCCAGCACATCGTCATCCGTTTCTGTTTCCCAGAGGTCTGCCATGGCTCCGAGGAAAACTTTACCTACCACCGCTCTAAACAACCATGAGAGAACAAGAGCTGGGATTAAAGTTCAAAATCAGAACAAGTCCAACTCTAAACCACTTTTGGGTAAACATTCACAGCCATCTTGTAAGACTCAACTATCAAGTGGACTGAAATCGACGTCCACCTCCTCCAAGTGCACAGCAGCACCTATTAAGCCAGAGGGTAGAGTAGGGACAGCTGGTCAGCCCACAAACAGGTCCACAAAGCAGAGATCTGTGGGGAAAGGGCAGAAAAATGGCCAAACATACAAAGTGGCCTCCCGAACATCCTCGGGGCCGGCGAGCAGGTGCAATTCCAGAGCGGTCAGCGGGGTTATGCAAGCTGCTGAGCTGGGAGGGAAAACTAAGACAGATGGCAAAAAGGGACACAGTTCAGCAAATGCCCCTCCACCACAAACGGGTGTAAAAAGAATAAGCGCTCCAGTGATGTCCCAGACGGTGCCACGGCCTGGCAGGACCATCAGCTATACCGGTCAGGCCACACACACAAAGACACCAAAGGTCCCAGTCAAGGTCGTTCCTCAGACTGAGGGGAAGAAGCTGACTGCTGCCCAAGAGGAAAGAATGTAAGTAGAAGAGTGTAACTATCGGTAAATGTATAGCATGAAACCGATATGACACCACTGAATCATTACATGTCAAGCATCCACTGTAGTTGGCTGTTGGTTCGAGTTTGTTTGGCTTGCGGCTTTAGCACTTGCTTGATGAAGAATAGCTGCAGTACCTCCGATCTTTCTGTATGTGACTCAAAAGGAAAGTTTCCTTTAGGGCTGGGCGATAATTCAATTTGATTTCAACTCAATCATATGTCAATGATATGATGTTATCATGCTGTACAAATTTCTGTTATCAAAATTAATGATTCTGAGCAAGCGATAATTAGAATTTGCGCATATACTTGTCACATTGTATTTGGGTTGTGTTTGGTAACTGGTGAGGATCTCAGCCACTTTGATAGGGTATTCTTTTATTGATGCATTTTGCTTATACAATATATAAGACTGGGTATTGTTTGACTTTTCGCTTCCAATATGATACCTGCGTTTTGGTAATGATACCAAAACAGTTGTTTTTTTTCTTGAGTTTGAGGGATATAAAATTTGAGGAAGTTTTTTTTGTCATTTAAAAAAATAAACCAAGCAAAATAACACGTGACCACACAAGAATGAATTAAAATAGATGTGTATGATTTGGAGCAAGAAATATCGAATCAAAGAATAAGATAAGGAATCTGGCCAAGCATTTAATGCCAAGTTTCGGTGGTTGACCGTTTTTGATAAGACAAAGGGTGAAGGCTGACAGTAAAATAGTTGCCGACAACATTCTCAAACGAGTTCAACGGTTTAAATAAACAGGATACTGTGTCTGATTACATCTCTGGGCATGTACAGACTAGGCTTACTTGGTTCAAAACCCGTCTGGTTCATAGTAATCGCATCCGTGTGGGTGGACAGGAACTGTTTTTTAGCATCGCTGAAAATCGCTATGCAGCCCTGGGAAAATCGAAATTTCAGATTGTGAAACGGTATGGGAAAATACTTATATTAGAGACGTGCCAATCAATTTGTGTCCCCACCCAATCTGAGCTAATGATGATTCAGATTTTATTGATGGTGATAAAGATACACACACATTACCCTGTTCTACGGATCCTGTGGATCAGCATGAACAGGGCACTCAAAAATATGAATGATCCACATCAGTATGCAAAATACTCAGTGTGTTTAAAATACTCAAATCCCGTTTCACACCTCTATATGTTATTTTGTTTGTTAAAGGGACTATTTGTAACTTTCAGAAATGCTTGTCAACAGTGACACCTGTGGCCGTTAAGTCAATGAAAGTCAGCGTCGGGCTCGCGCTTGCTCGCTCTAAAAAGACATGAACGAGCATCGCTCAAAACAATGAGGCGACACACGTCAGCTAAAACCACAATATCACTCTATATTTCACCTGCTTGGCAGTAATGTTAGCTGACCAGACGAAGGTCTCCATGAATCACTGCTGACTTTTCCTGCCTCACCCTCCGGGGCTCCGCAGCGGGGCTGAAGCAGGAAGAGAAACGTTATCGCCTCCCGACAGCGCCCGGAGGGAGACACCGGCACCCAGTCGGAGACGATAACGTTTCTCGCTGCGGAGCCCCGTCACTTCACAAGACACGGGAAACCTCTGTTGGTCTGGAGGAGCTGCAGCATTTATTTCTGCACAAACGTCCACTGTACATTCACTAGATATTCTCAGAGCTAAACTAACTCTCCTGCAGTGTGTAGTGTGCGCGCATGCTCGTCTAGAGGTGGAGCGAGACAGCGAGAACGCGCGCGCTGTCTGAGTGAAGGCAAGCAGGCAGCGGAGCAAAGACTCGGCCACACGCGAGCGTGCATATGCGAGCGCGACCCGGTAAATTTATACGCTTAAAAAGTTACAAAAAGTCCATTTAAATAAACAGTTAGATACAAGATAAATGCATACTCAGAGGTCTGAAGTGCCATCAAAATGTGCGCTCTTTGAGTAAACAAGGAGATGATTTTCCTAAAAGGTTTGTCAACCTCAGTTTGTCCTAGGACCTCATTCCACTTCCTCCACCCTTGTTTCCAGTGTCTCTGCTGTGCTGTCCAATAAAGTCAAAAATAAAGAAAGTAAAATAAAATATTGACTTTTAACTGTACCCTCTGCTCTTATTGTTTGGTGTTTAGGAGAAAACTACAGGAATGGCGGGAAGCCAAGGGCATTTCCTACAAGCGTCCCCCAATGCCGGTAAAAGCTCACGTCAGGCGCACTATGGCCGTGCCCCAACCTTTCTGGGACACCATGAATGAGGAAGACGAGGCCCACTCCCTGATCAGTGCTGTGGACCGATCCCTGGCAGACTGCATCAAATTGCTTGGCGAGGTAGTGTGGAGTGAGGAATTTCTTAGTCTTTGTTTTTTTTTATTGCCTTTTTATTCTTTAGAAAAGTTATTGTGATCTCCCACAGGATATTACATCTCACTGGAAGTTATGTGGTGGTTGGAGCATGCGTGGCCGTTGTTTGATGGACTCTGAATAATTGGAAAGTAAATGAAAAGAAATGAAATCATTTCAGGCAGGGGTGTACTCTAAAAGAACTAGTTTGTCCGACCACGTTGGAAGGCTATAGGCCCTTTTCACAGCAGCCATTTTTACATGTAATTGCAGGGTAAACACAGGTGTAATTGATCATATTAATTATGGTCCTGTTATATTTAGTGTTGCGTCCAGTGAGCCAGCGTGTACAATACCAGGGCCTTAGCCCGCCTAAACGGAACAGGGACACAATTAATGTTATTAATTACACCTGTGTTTACCCTGCTGTGAAAAGGGCCTGTAGTGTTTAGACCTGAGGGGCTGAGATGTGCTAATTGTTTAAATAATATGCACACAGTCTCTCCTGGAAGGCATTCACAGTGTTGCGCTTGTTTGTGTAAATAATGAAAGAAAAGATATCTTCTGGGAAAAGTTCAGACCCTGTTTACTTAATTTTTTCTGTACACCTGGCTGATGAAGTGTGCTTGAAGTGAGCGTAATTGTCAGATTGTCAGTTTTGCCGCCCCCTTCAATTACGATGTTGGAGGGATGGGAGTGGGATGGGGTGTCAAACACTGTTTGACCACACAGCAAGCACTTAGTTGGGCCATACTGATGGCCTTTCTTTCACTGTATGAGTTTGATGTGAGCCTGCCTCGCACCCACAGGGTTGCCCTCCAGACCAGGTGAAGGAGGTTCTCTCACGGCTGCCAGCAGTGTCCAAGAAGTTTGCCAAATACTGGATCTGCCAGGCCCGCCTGATGGAACAAGAGGGCAACCGGGATGTCCTGCCCATGTTTGAAGAGGCTGTTGGTGTTGTGTTGGAGGTAAGCCATCCATGATATTCAAACTTTAGAAGTACAAAGAAAATAATTTGAAGAAAATGTACTTTGTTCTGTAAGGTTTGGCAATATGACCGTATATACCAACAGACTGATGGACATTTGTCAACCACTGGTAAATCACCACAGCTGATATATCAGCTGATATCAACTTATCACAGATGCAGTATTTTTTTTGTGTGTGTTTGCCAGTTGATAAGTAAAAAAGAAATTTCAGTACAGAAATGCCAAAGATATACTTATATAATTTTATGTAATGTAATTTAGAAACGGTGACGCCATTACACAGTTTGCCCTCTGGAGAGTACTGACAAGTTTATCTTTCAACTGGAAAATGTCCCGCTCAGTACATACTATGTATATTACATTAGAGGACTTTATTCATATCGCCAGCCTCTAGTCAGTATATGAAGATTGTAATATTTAAAAATATTATTTTGGCCAGTATTATCAAGTACAAAATTTTCATATCAGCACTTAATTAAACCGCTGGTAATACACAAATTCTGACCTTTGTTATTGAAGCATTTGCTTTGTAATCATACGTGACAGAATCCAACAAAACATCCAGTGTAGTGACCCTATAATTATTGAGCAGCTTAAGCACCAATATTAGCATTTTGACCTCTCAGTGCCCGACAGCTCAGTCCTCATAATCAGTCACAGGCCAGGGCAGCAGGAAATTTGGTTGTGCAAACTGCCATTCAGCTCTGATAGCTGACTAGGTTTCGGTTTCAGCCAGAGAGAAAAAACAAAACTTATCTCAGCTGACCTTTTGCTGTCTATTAATGTTAGAGCTTCCAGGTAAACATGGCTACTACAGCTGACAACAGTAATACAGAATCATACATCGGAAAGTAATAGTGTTATAGACATGCTGTCACAACATGTATGAGTAATGTATGGAAATAAAGTAAAAGTATCCCGCCGTCGCCCAATGTCAGCTGGGATCGGCTACAGACCCCCCGCGACCCTGGACAGGATAAACAGTTACAGATAATGGCTGGATGGATGAATAAAGTAAAAGTACAAAAAAAATTTTTTGATGTAATATATGTGAAATCTTTTTTCAGGGGAGATTTTATCTCATGATCTCAGGTGACTTCTCTCAGTGCGGGTGGTCTCCTGATAGTCCTCCTGTTGTGTCTAGCAATAAGAGAGCTGTTTAACCATTACGTTTGCACTCACCATTTACTTATTCCTGACAGCTTGATTTGTTGGTATGTGATCAGAATCAACGGTTTATCTTGTTTTGTAGTCTAAAATTAAGAATTCTTTCTCTGTGATCCTGTTAAGTTTCTGTGCTTCCATTTTATTGTAGCCAGTGGACGAGCTGCGGACTGTGGTGTTTGAGATTCTGAAGAAAAAAGACGAGATCCAAGGTAGTTTAGCCTGCATGCCTTGTTTGTAACCACTGTGGTTTAACACCATTAAGATTACTCATAGCATGAACTAACTGTTGCAGTGCTTACATCGCACACATTTCAACCAGTAGTTAACATGGCCTCATTGTTTTTTCCTTATGCTGTATGCAGCTGATTGTCATTGTCCTGTACATGTCATAAATTATGCTACTTTTGTCTTGAATGTTTTCACTTTAAAGTCCCCTACGTAGGCATGGTAGCTGTAGTTTAACAGTACAGCCCAGGTGCATGAATTTTAAGCGCACAGTCAAACACGCAAACAATTACCACAGAATTTACAATAGTGTGGAATTCAGCCAAAGCTTCCTCAATTTAATTTCCTTCTGCAGACTATTCCAAGTGGCTGGAGCAGGAAACATCTCTGTCTGAGGATTAGGGATAATGCACTCCCCTTACAGTTGCCCAATTGATATCAATTAGTGTAGACGTAGATATTATAAACAATATAATTAAGCACCACAAACTACATCTTAAAAATCAGACCATAAAATTGAATCAGCACCTCAACAGATTTAACAAAAATCATTATAACCTTCCTGAATGTAGGATTTATAGCAGGACTGTTGTTTAGTCCATCCATCCATCCATCTGCAACCGCTTATCCCGTTAGGGGTCGCGGGGGGGCTGGAGCCGATCCCAGCCGACATTGGGCGAAGGCAGGGTACACCCTGGACAGGTCGCCAGTCCATCGCAGCCCTCTAGCTGTGAGGCGCCAGTGCTAACCACTGCACCACCGTGCAGCCCCTGTTGTTTAGTCATTAGTTTAAATAAATAAATAAATAAAATCAACTGGCAACTGAGTGTATATATAACATTTAATGTACTGTAGACTTGACTTGCTGTGTGTGTGCTGTTTTTAAATTCTCAATGGAGGGTTTTAACTTGTTTTGGTTTTATGGCCTGCAGTTTTACTGTTTTGGTTCACTCTCACTGCTCTCGTCAGTGTAGTTTTCAGTGAAAAGCTCTAAAAAAACGGTGTACGCTACTTGCCTAACACCAAACCGCAGACCGACACAGTTAGAGACTAGCTGGTGAACATAGTGGACCGTTTATCAGCTAAAGGGCCAGATATTTTTCGCAGGAGTTGGAGACCAAAACAAAGTTAAAACGAGTGAATATTTGTCAGGTGGACACAAACACGATACACACAAATTAATGCTAATGTTGCTCCGTATCTGCTCGATGTATAAATAAGCCACTGTTTGCTAACACAATTATCACCTTATTAGATCATAATTTGTCAATGTTTACAGCTTGTTGGCCAAACAAAGTCAATTAATGTAGCTTTAAGGTTGACTTGATTTTGTAATTCCAACAGTGAAATCTAAATAAAATTCTAACATGTACAAATGATGAAGGTTTTTAAATACTTTAACTCAGATTTTCCTGTTTTCGTCAGCATCCGCAGAATATGAGAAAAAGGAGGACCAAATTTCAACAGCTGAAAGCACTCCCGAGAGTATCAACAACCCAATGATGACTCCTAACCCTGTCAGAGCTCTCATCTGGGGAGAGAAAGGAAACTCTTCTGTAGTCAAGTACAAGATTACAGCAACTCCTGGGTATGTTTGAGTCATTATAACAACTTCCAGCAACTACATGTTTAACGTTTTTTCATGCTGGTAACATTAGTTACATGTATTTTTTTTTTATTAAAGATCATTTGCATGGTTGAGGTGACGAATTTTACTCTTTAAATAATAATGCAGACTGTCCCCAGATTAAAAAGACACAAACGAATACCTTCCCATTTTGTCTCCGTTCCATAAACTATTGCTTCACCAGACTGTTTCCCTTAACCATATTTGGAGATGTTTTTTAACATCTCCAATGACAGAAGCAGTATTAAAAACTAAACGGAACCATCTGCAGAGACAGTTTAATGTCACGAGCAGGAAAAACAGGAAAGCCGTGACCAAACCAACCCAGAGCTTGGCACAAAAACCCAATAGGAAGTTGAGCGGTTTCGAGCGCAGAGGGCCGTGGAGACATTCATAACCTGGATCTTTGGAAGCGGTGACTTATGGAGTAGAATAATGTGCAGAGAGCAGGATGTTGCCTCCCTTCTAGGCCCTTCTCGGTATCTCTAAGTTTTGTTTCTTGGTCAATCCTCCCATGCATTTTCCCATAGCTTTCGCTTATTAAAAACAATACCCATGTCTACCAACACCCTTCTAATTTCTGAAGCCTCCTTTGTTAGCTGCACGCACCTGTCCTTTCTTATCTCTTGTGGGACCAAGAAGATATAAACTTCTCTGCCACAGAGAGACAAGTTCTAATAATTCATACCGGCAAAACAAGAGTGTATCACAGCCACAGAAATCACCCCGTCCTGTTGGTTGACATTCACATACACAGAGTAATAGCACAGGTCAGTGCTCTAACACCGTATATAGATATTATAGAATACAAGCAGTGAAAACAAAAACCAAGTGGAAATGAGGATATTATTTCATGCTGGAACTACTTAATACTTATAGTATTATGGTTATGCATTATGACAGAAAATATATCCCACAAAATCATCAGCATGATGTAATTAGCTAAAATAATACAGAGTAGTAGCTGGCACGAATTTCAACTTTTGCAATGGCTGGATCAGATAAACGGCAGGCAGCGAGGGACAGAAAGAGAAGTCGTTCAAAGTCGAGGTTGAATATTTTGCCTGATGTCTTCACACATCTGGAAGAAGAAAAGAGATTCAAGCATGAGAGTTTGCGATGCTCCTTTTGGAAAGGTAATGTACTAGTTCATAATCTATTAATCTATAAAATCTGTCAAGATGAAATACCATTATCTTGTGTTAAAATCGAAGGAGTCTCTGTTTATCTGTATGTCCTTTTGATTTTCTCAACAACTTCACACTTGGCGAGGACGCAAGGAAGTGCAGTGTCGAGTGCGAGCTCTTGAGATCTATTTATTATTAGTGCGTTATTTACAAACTGTGTAGTGTATTGAGAGGGGACCCCTATTACATCGCCGAATGACATGCTGGGTACAGCTGGCTAAGGAAGCGCAGTGTCGAGTGTGAAGTTGTTTGGATGAGCGGTTCTCAAGAAAGCTGAAAGCAGCAAATGTTCTGAACAGGCACGTTTTAACGAGCACTGCACTAGTTGCTTCTGATGTTTGTTTGCAGATACAGTATATAGCGTGTTTGGATAAAGTTGTTAGTGTGGTCTGCGAAGACATGTTGCCTTGACTGACAACAAAAAAATGCCAAATAAACTCACAAAAAAAGGTGGTGTGTAGGATTTGGCATCTTGTGGTGTGGTTGCAGATTACAACCAGCTGTGTACACCTCCCCTCACTCCTCCCTTTCCAAGACTGTGGTAACGCGAGCTGCAGAGTGCAAAACAGTGGCAACACTGTTCGATTCACTCAGAGACCACTCGTACCATAATAACACTACTTTAAGAACAACGTGTATCAGATGGCGGCTGGTGGTACCACGGTTTTGCACTCAGCGGCTCACGTTACCACAGTTTGAGAAGCGTGTCGGAGAACTACGGTGGCCTTCAGGTAACGTAAAAACTGTGAAAGGCTCTCTCTAGAGCCAGTGTTTGGTTTGTCTGTTCTGGGCTACTGTAGAAACATGGCAGAGCAACATGGTGGTCTCCGTGAAAAGGACCCGCTCCCTATGTAGATATGAACACGAATGAAATGAGCATGATAATCCAGTTCTGCCAATAGATTCCCCGAAATGTTGCACATTGTTCCTTTAAGTCCTGTAATTCTGTAATTGTCTGTCTACAAATTGGACATATGCTGCAGGTTGTTGTGTTATTAGAAAATAGGTAGTCACATGTCTACAGCATTTTATGAGTGCAGTAATCAGATGCTTCTGTCTGGTAGTACCAATGCATATGTTCAGTGAGCTCCCTAATCCTGACAGTCTGTGGTAGATTGGTGAGAGTCGAGTAAACATGTAATTTTCACTTCCTTCCAAACATGACACATGAAACATTCCTTTCCTGAAAGGGAGAGCCAGACATGTTTCATCTTGCTTCTGTCTCTCTCACAGAAATTTGTCTACTTAATTAAAACAGATATTTTTTGTTTAACAAGAGGAAAGAAACAATAGGCACAGTCACAAGAGTGAGTGAGTGATCTGCAGACTCTGGGAACGAGAAAAGATGATACTGAGCTGGCTGTACTCACAATAAAGTCACTATTGTTTCTTGCAGGCTGGATAAAGTTGAAAATTCGGATTTTATTCTTTCCCTTTCTCAGTGGCCCTCCAAGCCAACAGAAGGAACCCGTGCGGGTCAACGGCCAGGAGGTGCGCTTCTTCACTCCAGTTCGACGCTCAGTGCGAATCGAGAGATCCTCACTCCGATACCCCACGTCCCTCCAGGACCACGATCTCTGCGTGGCCTCCTACAATGACCTGATCTCCGAGGAAGATGACGAGAGAAGTGAAAAGCAGAAGGGCGTGGAAACCAGCCCGTCTGCTAACAACACGCCGATGTACATCTACAGACAGAATGAAGCACTTAATGACAAAGTGTTCGTCCAGCTAGTCTACGATGAAGGCGTTTAGCCTGAGGTGCTTACTTCATCTCCACCAGTTTGTAGTTGAGACAAAATTCAGATATTCAGCATTTGTCACTGTTTACATGGCAGCGAGAAAAAAAGCTAAATGTATGTGCATACTTCGTTGTTGTCAGATCTCACCCTTTCACTGAAAAGAAGGTGAATTTTATCCTTGTAAAGATAGAACCTGACATTTTAGGCAATGAACTGTTTTTTATAAAGTAAGGCATTCCTCACACTTGCTTATGAAGAAGTTATTGGGTTTTTCATTTGGTCCCTGTAGTATTTTATTCCTTCAAATAATGTGGTGTACATAGTAATGTAAAATAAATGGTTGGTTGTTTTTTTTTTAAAACCTATATACCTTGTGCTTTATTAATCCTTATCTGACCTGTGGATTCCCCTACACAACAGCTAGTATCACAGACAACCAAACTCTTTGAAAACCAGAGCCAGAATCAATTGTTTTTTGTTTTTAAGTTGTCAGGCTTGCCTTATGCCTTTTAAAGGGAGAGTGTGTAGGATTTAGTGGCATCTAGTGGTGTGGTTGCAGACTGCAACCAACTCAGAACCCCTCCGTTCACTCTGGTAACGTGAGCCACCGAGTGAAAAACCATAGTAACGCTGTTCGCCTCGCTCTGAGGCTATAAAATGTGTCTTGCATTCCTTCTGAACACACAGTAAGAACATTTTGTTCCGTGGAAAAAAAAACAACCCCATCCACATGTTAGGATCCACATAATACTGTCAGCAATAAGACTCATTCCTGTATCGCTCTATAAAGTTTCCCTTAAAAGGTAAATAAATCAGCAGAATATAAATGTAATTTCTAGGTGAGAGGGAAAAAAAATGATGCCGTGTGCACCGATCTGGATGGGTGCTAAAATGACAACAAGATCCATGCACAGTGTACAGAGCGTGGGGATCAATAGGGGCCCACTATTCATTTATTTTGTCCCGGAGCCCCCCTTGTATCTTAATCCGGCCCTGTCTGTTGAATATCCTGAGAAAACTGCTGACTCCTTATCAGTTTGCAGCCACTTTATTGTTCATATCTGGTGTTTGTAATCTTGGGTTCATTTATGGCTACAACAAGGAGAGATAAGGAGGTAGCTAGACTCATAAAGTAAAAAAATAAAATACAAGAAAAGGGACAGTAAAATAGTTGTTCTCACAAAAACATCAGATTGTTTTCTTTCTGCATCTTCATGCACTGTAAAAAATAAAAAGTGTAAACATTTTCAAGCAGCAGGGGCGCCAGAAAATGTCTGTTAAAAAACGGAAAAATACTGTCCGTTAATTAACATAAATAAACTGTAAAAAACAAAACAGTAATTACATGTAGTTTAACATTTGTAAGTCATTTAATTCGTTGAACAGAATATATGTTGGCTCCTGAACAGTGTCTCTAGCTCAGGAATTGTGAGTTTTCTTTCCATCCTATCATCTCATCGTCTCGTGGTGCTGGCACTGGCTCAAAATACGCCCGGAATGCTTTGCCTTAGTCAACATGAGTCCGACTATTTAAAAGGATCCTCGGAGTCAACCACACCACTGCACACAGCTGCATCCTGTCAACCACAGACTCCAGACTCCACAAGACTCCACAAACTTCTTTCTCAACACTTTATCATCTCTCCAGGTAAGTTGCATTATTTCAAACATGCACATTATGTTTCATTCCTCTTCCCTGTAGTAGTCGAATATATCCAGGCTTTAACATTGCTTGGTCCTATAATGGCTGGACTGTAATAAAGTGCACGACTTCCTGCCAAGTTGCATCCACCTCACATTTGATTCTGCAGCATAATTATATTTCTGCAGGAGGTGTTTTTAATGTCCTCATTAAAACGCCTCCTGCAGAAATATAACTATGCTTTGTTAATGCAAAAATAGAAAGAACCTGTTGACCTAGTTTCTCCATGCGTCTCGGTGTTCCTATAAGGCTGTCCTTACACTGAAATATAAACTAAAAGTTCAACTAAATGTAGCCAGTGTTGGGAGAAATAGTCAGATCCGTTGCTTTAGTAAAAAGAAGCACGATGTAAAAAATACAGTTAGGTCATCCATTCAAAATCTTACTTAAGTAAAAGTACAGGTTATTAGCAAAAAGTAATCATAAAGTAATCATCATGCAGAAAAAATGCCCCTGTTGGTTATTATATTATTATTGCAGTAGTGGAATGTGACTAAATACATTTACTCGAGTACTGTAGTCTACCTAAGTGCAAATTTGACTACTACTTTACTTTCCATTTTATGACATTTTATTCTTGTTCCCCACTACATTTCAGAGGGAAATATTGCACTTTTTTTTACTCTACTACATTTACTTACATTTATAGTTATTTTACAAATTTTACACACAACAAATATGGAAAAACCTTTAAGATATGATGCTTTGTATAAACGATTAGTCGATTAATCCTTTTCTTAAATGAGTACTGAAAACATTTGAGGTTTGAACTGTTAGTTGGAAAAAAAGATTAAAAAAAAAAGAAGACATTTGACAACAGTCTGAAAATGAATCAGCAACTATTTAGAAAATAGATTTCTGCAAGTTTTTTAAAGCAAAATTGACAATAATTGTCTGTTTCCATCTTCTCAAATATAGGATTCACTGCTTTTATCTGTTATTGAAAATGTAATATCTTCAGGTTTTGAACAGTTGGTCGAACAAAAAAAGACATTTAAAGATGTTGCTATGGGTTCCGGAAAATTGTGACGGACATTTCCCACGATTTTATGACATTTTATAGACTATAAGATTAATTGATTAATCATTGTAAGTGTCTGCCCTTACACAAAACAAAGGTCCCTTGAACTGGAGATATTGTGTCTTCATAGTATGCATAGTAACCGACAGGAAGTCCCTAATAATGTGTTTTGTATGTAACATGTTAATTTACAGAATATTTATAGCAACTACAGCTGTCTACTAAATGTAATAGAGTAAAAAGTCCAGTATTAGCCTAAAATATACTAGATTAAAAGTATAAAACAGTATAGAATATTAGGCAAATATACTTAATTTAATTTCACAACTGAATTGGCTCCGTAACAGTCTGGCCTTTATGAAGGAATTTTATTTACACCTGGATTCATTGGCACAAATCCATATAGTTTTAATTTTACAGTGGATACAATAAAAGCAACAACTGTATAGTGTTACGCAATCCAGGTACTATCATAGGAGGAATGTTTTGATCGATTGACAGAGAAGGAATTTATAATCCTACAAACTGCTACAGATGGTATTATTGGCAAGCAATTTCCCATTATTCTAACCCAGTCAAGACTGATGAGAGTCGGACTGAGCAGGTGGAAGCAGAAGCACATTTTCATGCCAAAATTAGTATCAAAACTTCACTGAGCCACCTGATCTGCTTAAACAAAGCTCTCCACCTTTCAGATGCAAGCAGATTGGCAACCAGTGATCCACAGCGAATATTAATGTTTCACCCAAGTTTCCATAGTTGAAACGTAATGGACAGTTTTCCAGTATTCAAATGGGATCATTAGGTTCTGTGCAATGTTCTCTTGGAAAACTGGAGTTTATGCAGATTGTGTTTCTGACTTATTAAAGTTTTTTCTATCTTTCCCCTCAACGAAGAACACCACTGAAGAGACAGCATGTACCGCTCTGGATTACAGATTAAAGACGGGCAATTTGTGACAGTCACGGGCAAAAAGGGTGGACTGAAGCTGTGTGCTGTTGAGAGTCTAAGAGGTACTAAAGTTTTCTAATGACCATGATTATTTCAAAATAACAAATGAACTGTTTTACAAAGGTACCAATTTGATGCCCCATTGATGTATGTATCACACTCCAGCCTGATTGTGGAATAAAATGTTGCATAAATCAGGCTAAACCTTGAGAATATAGATAGGAATGAAACTGGGAAGTTTTGGTGAGTGTTGCTTAAGTGGAGATTTCTGGCTCAGAGTCTGAGAAACAACTCATTTTGAGAAAATGGCCTTTAAAAAATATGGATTGTAAAATTCAAGACACTACAAGTGAATAGGGTAATATTTTTAACTAATAGATATCAGCATGAAACCTCCCCAGTTGATTACTTACATTAACACATTTATTTGTTGTATTACAAGTTTTCAGAAATGTTATGTTTAAATATGTAAATGAGTCATTAACTAATTATAACTTTTGGTGAATTTAGGAGAAATCTACAGACGCAAATAGACAAAGTAGTAAAATAAACACCTAAATGTGTACTTTTGGATGTTTTCTTTCCACTAGTCTGAAAGAAGACATGTTATTGAAGCAAAACAGCCCAAAATCTCACAATTGACCAGTGCGTGAAAAATACGTGCCTATTGGTGTCTCCCCTTAATTTAATATGATTTTGAATGATTATGGATTATTATAGGCAAGGCAAGGCAAGGCAGCTTTATTTGTATAGCACATTTCAACAACAGGGCAATTCAAAGTGCTTCACATAAACATTCAAGAACATTGTGACAAAGTAAAATCTAGGATAGAAGCTAAAATAGAATAAAACACAAAAGAATAAAAGCTCTAGCGCAGTATCAGATCATTATCTGGTTTAATTAAAGGCAGCAGCAAACAGGAAAGTTTTAAGCATGGTTTTAAAAGAACTCAGAGTTGTAGCGGTCCTGCAGTTTTCTGGGAGCTTGTTCCAAATATTTGGTGCATAAAAACAGAACGCTGCTTCTGCATGTTTAGTTCTGACTCTAGGGACACTAAGCAGACCTGATCCAGATGACCTGAGAGGTCTGGATGGTTCATAACATAGCAGAAGATCAGAAATATATTTTGGCCCTAAACCATTTAGTGCTTTGTAAACCAGCAGCAGTATTTTGAAATCAATTCTCTGAGAGACAGGGAGCCAGTGTAGAGACATCAGAACTGGACTGATATGATCCACCTTCTTGGTCTTAGTGAGGACTCTAGCAGCAGCGTTCTGAATCAGCTGCAGCTGTCTGATCGATTTTTTAGGAAGACCAGTAAAGACGCCGTTACAGTAGTCAAGTCGGCTGAAGATAAATGCGTGGACTAGTTTTTCCAAATCCTGCTGAGACATCAGTCCTCTAATTCTTGCTATATTCTTCAGGTGATAGAAGGCTGTCTTTGTAATTGTCTTAATATGGCTGTTAAAGCTCAGGTCAGACTCCATGACTACACCAAGGTTTCTGGCTTGGTCCGAGCTTTTTAACATTACAGATTGTAGGTGAGCACTAACCTTTAATCTTTCCTTTTTGGCTCCAAAAACTATGACCTCAGTTTTGTCTTTGTTCAGCTGAAGAAAATTCTGGCACATCCAATTATTGACTTGTTCAATGCACTCAGTGCTTGTATTGGACTGTAGTCTCCTGGTGATAGAATTATGTAAATTTGTGTGTCGTCTGCATAGTTATGGTAATTTATTTTGTTGTTCTCAAAAATCTGACCCAGTGGGAGCATGTAGATGTTAAACAAAAGAGGCCCCAAGATGGAGCCTTGGGGAACTCCGCATGTGATTTTGTTCAGCTCAGATTTGCAATTACCTATTGACACAAAGAAGTCTCTGTCTTTTAGGTAGGATTTAAACCAGCTGAGTGCTATGCCAGAAATACCCACCCAGTTTTCCAGTCGGTCTAGTAATATATTATGGTCAACTGTGTAGAATGCGGCACTGAGATCCAGTAAAACTAAAACCGTAGTTCTACCACTGTCTGTGTTCAATCGGATGTCATTGAAGACCTTAACAAGAGCAGTCCAGTGCTGTGGTGAGGTCGAAAACCTGACTGGAAGACATCAAAAGAGTTGTTTAGTGCCAGAAAGCTATTTAATTGTTGAAAAACTGTTTTTTCAATTATTTTAGACAAGAATGGAAGATTTGATATCGGTCTGTAATTATTTACTATTGATGAGTCCAGATTGTTCTTTTTGAGGAGTGGTTTGATGACGGCAGTTTTCAGGGCCTGTGGGAAGACTCCTGAAACAAGAGATGCATTAACAATCTGTAAAAGCTCTGAGACCATACAATCTGATTTTGAAAAGGCCTGTTGGCAGAATGTTAAGGCAGCATGAGGAGGATTTTAGATGTTGTATTATTATACTCAGATACAAAGTTAATATTTTGTCTTGCTTCTGTCCTTAGCACCTTTGGTTCACATAAAGAAACGGACAAAACAAGACACAAAACAGGTGGCTTTCTGTTTCCAGCGTGGAAGTGGTAAATATTACCCAATGGTGGGAAAGGATGGACAAAACCTGAAGGTAAATATAAACTTTTAACTATATAAATGTATATATACAGTATATACAGTGTATATACATATATATACGTATATATATATATATATATTAGGGCTGTCAATTGATTAAAATAGTTAATCGTGATTAACTGCAAATAAATCACACATTTTGTATCTGTTCAAAATGTACCTTAAAGGAAGATTTGTCAAGTATTTAATACTCTAATCAACATGGGAGTGGACAAATATACTGCTTTATGCAAATGGATGTATATATTTATTATTGGAAATCAATAAACAACAAAACAATGAAAAATATTGTCCAGAAACCCTCACAGGTACTGCATTTAGCATAAAAAAATATGCTCAAATCATAACATGGCAAACTGCAGCCCAACAGGCAACAACAGCTGTCAGTGTGTCAGTGTGCTGATTTGACTATGACTTGCCCCTAACTGCATGTGATTATCATAATGTGGGCATGTCTGTAAAGGGGAGACTCGTGGGTACCTATAGAACCCATTTTCATTCACATATCTTGAGGTCAGTGGTCAAGGGACACCTTTAAAAAAATGGACATGCCAGGTTTTCCTTGTCAAAATTTTGTGTCAATTTGGAGCGTTCAAAATAATTTGCATTTTGACAGCCCTAATATGTGTGGATATATACATATATATATATATATGTATATATTTATATATACATATAATAATAATAATAATAATAATACCAGTGTAATACCAGTAAAATCCATGTGACACTAGTGGTGAATCAAAGTATATGCTTATACATTGTGTTTTGTGTGTTCACAGATTGACAGAACTGATAATTTAACTGACAGGCATTGGTTTGAGAAGATTAACATACAAGACGGTTCACATTACGGCCTGCAATCTGTGTGCGAACCCAGGAAATACCTCTGTATGTCATCAGCCACCTCTTTCTGCCTCAGCGAAACCATTGAGGACTGTGCTGTTCTCACAGATGTTGAAAAGAGAGTATAGGTATGTTTTTAATTATTCTGACTAAAGTTATTTTATATGGCACCTATTTTTTATTTTGTACATTACATCTACTTTTACATGTACTGAACATTTTTCCCGTATCACTTCTCTTCTTTTTAATTTTTGGCAGTCTGTAAGAACATCTGCCTGATTTATTTCTGAACACATTATCTGTGAATCTTTATCTTAGCAGTATATAGTACTATCTGAATTTCTGATTCACTGTCACTGTCATGCCTCTATTTATTCATAAAACTGTCCCTTACCCTCCTTCTCTGTTTTGTTTGTTCCGCAGGCATCCACCGCCAGCTCAGCTTCACCTTCTACCACATAACTCAAAATGTCCCTGCTGGGGTCGATGTCTTCCTCTGGACCAAGCAGACAGTGGAGTTACTTAGATAATTTGTCATTCTTGGGTGGCTTCTTCTCACACTCCTCCTGCGCTTTAGAAGACATTATATAACTGTTGTCAAAGGCCGACTAGTTCTCCGCATGACTCGAAAACAGATCTATATGTGTAAAATTGGTAGCGTTTCCCTTTAATGTGAAAATGTTTCTCAAATGCTTTTGATGTGTTGGTATTTAAATGGGTAAGGAGGTATTGACTACTGTATGTAGGCTATGTGAAGCAGATTGATGATTCTTTTTGTTTTTTCCACCAAAAGTTTTTGGGTTAACTGGAGCTCCACACCAAATCTCTACTGAAACTTACACAACAATATTCTTGATCCAGTACACTGATTGACTTTTTAGTTTACAAGCCTGATTTGGACCATTATTTAATAGTTAAAAGGGGGAATAGGTAGCAGTTATGGAGTTTCATCACATCAAAAAGTTAAATAGTTGAAACATTCATGCTTTACCAGCATTTATATAACACCTGCAACTGCTAAATCCATCCTAATGTATGATAATTGTTGATTATTAATGTTGAATGCATGTCAACGGTCGTCAAATGCCTTTTCATGTCTTGTCTTGCTGGTGTTGGAAAAGAAAAGTTTATATTTACTGTATATATGTTATTTTGTTTTGTAAGTTTTTATACTAACTATACTAACTAATGTAAACACATATTTTAATAAACAATTGTATATCTTGAATGGTGTCCTGATGTCTTTGAAAGAGTAGTCATGTAAGAAACGTTTAGAGAAGTGGTTAGTGAGTAAGGCAGCGGTGGAAGAAATATTTAGAAACTTTACTCAAGTAAAAGTACTATTACCACAAAGTGAAAGTAAAAGCCACAAAGTAAAAGCTCTGGATTTAAAACCGTACTCAGTAAAAGTATGTATCAGCTAAATGTACCTTAAAGTATCAAAATTAAAAGTACTCATTGTGCAGTAAAATGTTCCCTGTCAGTGTTTTACTATTATATCTGATGTTTCTGGATTAATATTACAGCTGCATTAATGTGTATGCTGCATTTTACTGCTGTAGATGTTTTGACCTCCTTTATATACTGTTGGCTAGTTTAATCTACAGAAATGCATCATGGTCTATCAGATCATCAGGTGTTTGTAGCGTTGTTGTCTTGTGAGAACCACGTATCTCTAAAAAGTAAACTTTTGAAATATCCCACTCATGACGTTTTAAACTTTTCTGGTCTTAAAAAAGGAGGTTGCTAACAAATAGCTAAATCAGACTACTAAACGTCATCACGGCAACTTGTTCGCCTTTACAACCTCGTTGTGTATACTCGCGCTCATGTGACCGTGGTGTAGTTTGTTTATAGCCTAACGTGAGCTAGTTTTACTTCTGGCAATTGCATTCACACTTCAAAATTCATAAAAGTGGTGTTCATTTGTGGAGATTATCTTGCTGAACAAAAGTATCATAAACGCTTGTTTGCCACAGCGCTTATTTTATGCAATAATCCAAAATCCAATGGAAAAATCCCATCGTTTTTTTGTCAAAGGATCCAGGGCGATGCTAACTTCCTGGTTGGCCTATAAAAATATGTTATCCCTGGAGCACTCTATAGGGTAGAGTAGGTGACTCGAGGCAACTCTGAGCTCCCTTCTTGCCTGTGCTCCTCACACGTCTGTGTGTATGGTTGTGCTCAAAAAGTAGTTTTTGTACTAGTAGTCATGGAAGTAGTCATGTGAATGATGAAACATGACTAAGATTCTACAGCCATGCTAGCAAGTCATTACGATATTGTTTGGAAGCCATGAATCTCTTTAGGGACGTTGAGTATCTTTAATAAATTTCACAGCAATCCACTATTGTCAATATATTTCACTGTGTTCATGGTGGTGCTAGAGGAAAAGTTACCTAAAGCCCCGTTGCCATCGCAGGAACTTTCCCCCAGAACTAAGAACTTTTTGAGGAACTCATTGTATTTCGACTGCAGAGACCAGGGTCTAAATTAAGTTCTGGGGACATTTTACGTGGCCTTTTTACCCCCAAAAAGGCCCTGGTCGAGGGGTAGTACTTTCTAAAAGTACCAGAACTTTTGGGGGGGAGTTAGCAGGGATGACCGTCGCTGATTGGTGAAACACAGACAGCCCGGCTGCTTCTACTGTACCGCTTCACTCATAAAACAAGGAAGTACTCTAGTGTCAATTTAGAACCATTTTAGGTCTAGGGGAGAACATTTCTCTTGTTTGAGAACATCAAAAGTAAAGTTGGGCTCTGCTGTCGGCCAGAAAGATCGTGAGGGCGAGCGGTAACGTTAGAAGAGGGAGACAGCGGTGCTGTGAACGACAGAAAGAAAAGTTATTTTCTGATTGTTTGATGGCTTAACGTTCTAAAGCACAATTACATAACCATCAAACGCAGATGATTTACTGTGGAGGCAGACGCTCTTAGTTTCATTTTCCTCCGCTGTATTTTATTCATTACATCCAACATGGATCCAGGGAACTGGACCCTGATCCGAGTCCACTTGTCCCCAAAATCCAGTTCGATTGATTAGTGTGAACGCTCCGTACCGTACACGGGCACGGTTCGTCGATCCGTTCTGTCTGTAGTTCATTTACTTTTGGGACTTTGCTGCTTGTGTTCTTCCTTTGCTTGGATTGTATTTCTGATTCAACACTAGCAGCTTCATTCATGCTGTCGATGAGTATTTCATCTGTCACCCTCTGATCATCGAGATAAGGCTTAAACTGAAACTTGATATGGTCACTTAACAGCCCAGTACTAACTGACCTCAAGAATTTCTTCTGGATGAGCTCGGAACTGTACTTGAGTAAAGTTTCTAAATATTTCTTCCACCACTGCCTTACGCACTAACCACTTCTCTAAACGTTTCTTACATGACTACTCTTTCAAAGACATCAGGACACCATTCAAGATATACAATTGTTTATTAAAATATGTGTTTACATTAGTTAGTATAAAAACTTACAAAACAAAATAACATATATAAATATAAACTTTTCTTTTCCAACACCAGCAAGACAAGACATGAAAAGGCATTTGACGACCGTTGACATGCATTCAACATTAATAATCAACAATTATCATACATTAGGATGGATTTAGCAGTTGCAGGTGTTATATAAATGCTGGTAAAGCATGAATGTTTCAACTATTTAACTTTTTGATGTGATGAAACTCCATAACTGCTACCTATTCCCCCTTTTAACTACTAAATAATGGTCCAAATCAGGCTTGTAAACTAAAAAGTCAATCAGTGTACTGGATCAAGAATATTGTTGTGTAAGTTTCAGTAGAGATTTGGTGTGGAGCTCCAGTTAACCCAAAAACTTTTGGTGGAAAAAACAAAAAGAATCATCAATCTGCTTCACATAGCCTACATACAGTAGTCAATACCTCCTTACCCATTTAAATACCAACACATCAAAAGCATTTGAGAAACATTTTCACATTAAAGGGAAACGCTACCAATTTTACACATATAGATCTGTTTTCGAGTCATGCGGAGAACTAGTCGGCCTTTGACAACAGTTATATAATGTCTTCTAAAGCGCAGGAGGAGTGTGAGAAGAAGCCACCCAAGAATGACAAATTATCTAAGTAACTCCACTGTCTGCTTGGTCCAGAGGAAGACATCGACCCCAGCAGGGACATTTTGAGTTATGTGGTAGAAGGTGAAGCTGAGCTGGCGGTGGATGCCTGCGGAACAAACAAAACAGAGAAGGAGGGTAAGGGACAGTTTTATGAATAAATAGAGGCATGACAGTGACAGTGAATCAGAAATTCAGATAGTACTATATACTGCTAAGATAAAGATTCACAGATAATGTGTTCAGAAATAAATCAGGCAGATGTTCTTACAGACTGCCAAAAGTTAAAAAGAAGAGAAGTGATACGGGAAAAATGTTCAGTACATGTAAAAGTAGATGTAATGTACAAAATAAAAAATAGGTGCCATATAAAATAATTTTAGTCAGAATAATGAAAACATACCTATACTCTCTATTTAACATCTGTGAGCTCAGTACAGTCCTCAATGGTTTCGCTGAGGCAGAAAGAGGTGGCTGATGACATACAGAGGTATTTCCTGGGTTCGCACACAGATTGCAGGCCGTAATGTGAACCGTCTTGTATGTTAATCTTCTCAAACCAATGCCTGTCAGTCAAATTCTCAGGTCTGTCCATCTGTGAACACACAAAACACAATGTATAAGCATATGCTTTGATTCACCACTAGTGTCACATGGATTTTACTGGTATTACACTGGTATTATTATCATTATTATTATTATTATATGTATATATAAATTTATATATATATCCACACATATTAGGGCTGTCAAAATGCAAATTATTTTGAACGCTCCAAATTGACACTAAATTTTGACAAGGAAAACCTGGCATGTCCATTTTTTTAAAGGGGTCCCTTGACCTCTGACCTCAAGATATGTGAATGAAAATGGGTTCTATAGGTACCCACGAGTCTCCCCTTTACAGACATGCCCACATTATGATAATCACATGCAGTTAGGGGCAAGTCATAGTCAAATCAGCACACTGACACACTGACAGCTGTTGTTGCCTGTTGGGCTGCAGTTTGCCATGTTATGATTTGAGCATATTTTTTTATGCTAAATGCAGTACCTGTGAGGGTTTCTGGACAATATTTTTCATTGTTTTGTTGTTTATTGATTTCCAATAATAAATATATACATACATTTGCATAAAGCAGTATATTTGTCCACTCCCATGTTGATTAGAGTATTAAATACTTGACAAATCTTCCTTTAAGGTACATTTTGAACAGATAAAAAATGTGTGATTAATTTGCAATTAATCACGATTAACTATTTTAATCAATTGACAGCCCTAATATATATATACAGTACATATATATATATATATATATATATATACATTTATATAGTTAAAGATTTATATTTACCTTCAGGCTTTTTCCATCCACCATTGGGTAATAGTTAACACTTCCACACTGGAAACGGAAAGCCACCTGTTTTGTGTCTTGTTTTGTCCGTTCCACTATGTCAACCGAAGGTGCTAAGGACAGAAGCAAGACAACATATTAACTTTGTATCTGAGTATAATAATCCATAATCATTCAAAATCATATTAAATTAAGGGGAGACACCCCTAGGCACGTATTTTTCATGCACTGGTCAATTGTGAGATTTTGGGCGGTTTTGCTTCAATAACATGTCTTCTTTCAGACTAGTGGAAAGAAAACATCCAAAAGTACACATTTAGGTGTTTATTTTACTACTTTGTCTATTTGCGTCTGTAGATTTCTCCTAAATTCACCAAAAGTTATAATTAGTTAATGACTCATTTACATATTTAAACATAACATTTCTGAAAACTTGTAATACAACAAATAAATGTGTTAATGTAAGTAATCAACTGGGGAGGTTTCATGCTGATATCTATTAGTTAAAAATATGACCCTATTCACTTGTAGTGTCTTACAAAATGTATGGAATTTTACAATCCATATTTTTTAAAGGCCATTTTCTCAAAATGAGTTGTTTCTCAGACTCTGAGCAAGAAATGTCCACTTAAGCAACACTTACATTCACCAAACTTCCCAGTTTCATTCCTATCTATATTCTCAAGGTTTAGCCTGATTTATGCAACATTTTATTCCACAATCAGGCTGGAGTGTGATACATACATCAATGGGGGCATCAAATTGGTACCTTTGTAAAACAGTTCATTTGTTATTTTGAAATAATCATGGTCATTAGAATACTTTAGTACCTCTTTGACTCTCAACAGCACACAGCTTCAGTCCACCCCTTTTCTTCTGGACTGTCACAAATTGTCCGTCTTTAATCTGTAATCCGACCATGCTGTCTCTTCAGTGGTGTTCTTCGTTGAGGGGAAAGATAGAAAAAACTTTAATAAAGTGCCAATCTGCTTGCATCTGAAAGGTGAGAGCTTTGTTTAAGCAGATCAGGTGGCTCAGTGAAGTTTTGATACTAATTTTGGCATGAGAATGTGCTTCTGCTTCCACCTGCTCAGTCTGACTCTCATCAGTCTTGACTGGGTTAGAATAATGGGAAATTGCTTGCCAATAATACCATCTGTAGCAGTTTGTAGGATTATAAATTCCTTCTCTGTCAGTTGATTTAAATAATTGCATTCATCACATAGCAGCAGGAACAATATGAGCATATCTACTGTCTTAATTACAACCCTCCTATTACAGTACCTGGATTGCGTAACACTACATTTAGTTGAACTTTTAGTTTATATTTCAGTGTAAGAACAGCCTTATAGGAACATGGAGAAACTAGATCAACAGGTTCTTTCTATTTTTGCATTAACAAAGCATAGTTATATTTCTGCAGGAGGCGTTTTAATGAGGACATTAAAAACACCTCCTGCAGAAATATAATTATGCTGCAGAATCAAATGTGAGGTGGATGCAACTTGGCAGGAAGTCGTGCACTTTATTACAGTCCAGACATTATAGGACCAAGCAATGTTAAAGCCTGGATATATTCGACTACTACAGGGAAGAGGAATGCAAACATAATGTGCATGTTTGAAATAATGCAACTTACCTTGAGAGATGATAAAGTGTTGAGAAAGAAGTTTGTGGAGTCTTGTGGAGTCTGGAGTCTGTGGTTGACAGGATGCAGCTGTGTGCAGTGGTGTGGTTGACTCCGAGGATCCTTTTAAATAGTCGGACTCATGTTGACTAAGGCAAAGCATTCCGGGCGTATTTTGAGCCAGTGCCAGCACCACGAGACGATGAGATGATAGGATGGAAAGAAAACTCACAATTCCTGAGCTAGAGACACTGTTCAGGAGCCAACATATATTCTGTTCAACGAATTAAATGACTTACAAATGTTAAACTACATGTGATATTGTTCAGAAACTAGGATCCACAAACTAGTTATGTCCCACACTGTAAAAAAAACATTTTTTAAAACATTTTTTTTCAAGAAATTTTTTTTTTTTGTCTGTATTTCAAAATGAGAGAAAAAAAATGTTAAAAATGACATGTTTAATTTTTTATTCATATGTAAATGGTCTTAGATTTACAGTATTTTTTGTAATCACAATCGTAATTTTCTGTATTTAAGCTTTTCTTGATCAATTTTAAATATAATTATTCTGTTTTTTTAGATGTTTATGACTCTATTTTAACAATTAATTTATGTTAGAAGAAAAGGATTTCATGGAATTCTAAAAATATTTCTTGTAAAAATACAGATTTTGTTTTTGCAAAACTTCTGCGAGTTAATGTAAATTTGGGCTTTTGCGATGTTAAATTACATGTTTCATTTGTGACAAAAGTTCGTAGGACTTTAGTCCCTGGAACTACTTTTCAAGGAACTAAAAGGTTCCTTCAGCCCACTGTTGTCTGCGTTTCCTCCGCGGTCTCAAGATCTGCAAAAGTGTGGTGGTCACAGCAGTAAACACACTCTGCAGCCTGCAGTTCAGTGCGTCTGCCTATTTCATCTAAAAAACATGGTGTAAAAAAACATTAGGTTTTGTCTCACTGCGATGATATTTACTGCTGCATATATTTACTGATGCATGTTGGATGTAATGAATAAAATACAGCGGAGTAAAATGAAACTAAGAGCGTCTGCCTCCACAGTAAATCATCTGCGTTTGATGGTTATGTAATTGTGCTTTAGAACGTTAAGCCATCAAACAATCAGAAAATAACTTTTCTTTCTCTCGTTCACAGCACCGCTGTCTCCCTCTTCTAACGTTACCGCTCGCCCTCACGATCTTTCTGGCCGACAGCAGAGCCTAACTTTACTTTTAATGTTCTCAAACAAGAGAAATGTTCTCCCCTCGACCTAAAATGGTTCTAAATTGACACTAGAGTACTTCCTTGTTTTATGAGTGAAGCGGCGCTGTGTGTGTGTTTCACCAATCAGCGACGGTCATCCCTGCTAACTCCCCCCCACGAAAGTTCCAGTACTTTTAGAAAGTACTACCCCACGACCAGGGCCTTTTTGGAGGTAAAAAGGCCACGTAAAATGTCCCCAGAACTTAATTTAGACCCTGGTCTCTGCAGTCGAAATACAATGAGTTCCTCAAAAGTTCTTAGTTAAAGTTCCTGCGATGGCAACAGGGCTTTAGGTAACTTTTCCTCTAGCACCACCATGAACACAGTGAAATATATTGACAATAGTGGATTGCTGTGAAATTTATTAAAGATACTCAACGTCCCTAAAGAGATTCATGGCTTCCAAACAATATCGTAATGACTTGCTAGCATGGCTGTACAGTCTTAGTTATGTTTCATCATTCACATGACTACTTCCATGACTACTAGTACAAAAACTACTTTTTGAGCACAACCATACACACAGACGTGTGAGGAGCACAGGCAAGAAGGGAGCTCGGAGTTGCCTCGAGTGAATGACGTCATATAACACACTTCATACTGTATCTCTCACCTACTCTACCCTATAGAGTGCTCCAGGGATAACATATTTTTATATCCCCCCCATCCTTCAATGCTGACACGCTTCTTTTGAATCATACTGAGACCTTAAGAATGTCACCGAACATGTATTTATAGTGTAGGGCCACTGTGTTGTATTGTCAGTTATCTCTGTCATTTTGTCCAGTCCAGTATTAACACCTTATTTATAATTCTGCAAAAAAAAAGTATGTTGTGCTGCATAAATACATACACTGTTTGGCACTGTAACACATTGCACATTATATCATTCATTTCTTCAGCCATTGTTTTAAACAAACGTATCAGTATCAGGCTGCAGTGTGGTATGGTAAATGATTAAACTTGAAGGTTAAACACATACTGTACTGTAGGAGGGAGGAACAGGGAGTGCTTTCATAAACATGGTGGGAGGACAGACTAATGCAGATGAGTTTTTTTATTTCTAAAACGTTATCAACTGAGGCTTTACCAACCGGACTCATACATTACAGTAAGTATATTTAGTGATGAAATATCAGCTGGGGGTGTTCTCCAACTCTTTATCAGCGCTGGTTCCTCCCTGATAACAGCTGCAGGAAAATCAGTCAGCCTTTAAAAGTAGCTTCCCCAACACCAGTGTTGGGGAAGCTACTTTAAAGGCATAGCTTTGGAAGCTACCAATTACTTTACACTGGTAAAAGCTGAACTAAGCAAAGCTACCCTAGTACATGTGATACGAAATTCATCACACAATTTTGTATCTGTTCAAAATGTACCTTAAAGGGAGAAGTATTTAATACTCTTATCAACTTGGGAGTGGGCAAATATGCTGCTTTATGCAAATGTATGTATATATTTATTATTGGAAATCAATTAACAACACAAAACAATGACAAATATTGTCCAGAAACCCTCACAGGTACTGCATTTAGCATAAAACATATGCTCAAATCATAACATGGCAAACTCAAGCCCAACAGGCAACAACAGCTGTCAGCGTGTCAGTGTGCTGACTTGACTATGTCTTACCCCAAACTGCATGTGATTATCATAAAGTGTGCTCTTCTGTAAAGGGGAGACTCGTGGGTTTTTTTTTACATCAAAAGAACCGCAAAACGATGGTGTAGTGGTTTGCACTGTTGCCTCTCAGCAAGAGGTTCAGAGGTTCAAATCCGGCTCTTCTGAGTGGAGTTTGCATGTTCTCCTCGTGTTAGCGTTGACTTTCTCCGGGTTCTCCGGCTTCCTCCCACAGTCCAAAGACATGCAGGTTAATTGTTGACTCTAAATTGCCCGTAATAAGTACGTTTTTCTGAGGTCAGGAGACGTGTTCATGTGTTTCAGGTGGGAAGAATTACTTTGTAACACAGGTCAACACGTCACAGGAGTCACAGGATGTGTTTACTGATTGGTTGCGGGTCCTCTCTGGCTGCACTTCGGCACTAAAAGTTAAACTTTTCCCAACTTTTATTTGGCCGCACTTCGCCGCAGAATCAAACGGCCGTGCAATCTGGAATTTGTCTGTTAAATATGAGGCTGCAGCTGGCACTTAGCTTAGCTTAGCACAAAGACTGAGAGCAGAAATCCACCTTCACCTCTAGAGCTCATTAATTAACACATTATGTCTCATGTTTTCCCCTGGATTACATTTGTTTTTGATGTATCACAAATATGTGTAATCAAAGTCACGTAAGTCCATGTAGGGAGGAGGTCAGAGTGGATGGATTGGTCGATCTATCTGTCACTGATGATTAGGGCTGTCAAAGTGATAATAACACGTTAACACTAAGTTTTCCTCGCCAACAGGTAGCTTAAGTTTGGAGCGTTAATTAGCCTCCTTCCCGACAAGATCGTATGACGTGGTTGGTACCAATAAATTCTTTCGGTTTTCTAGTTTTGATGCCAGTATATTCACTCTAGCTTTAAAACTGAGCCCGCTACAACCTCCGAAATTTTGAATAGCGGCTGGGCCTTACGGCGGCTTCTAAGCGATTTTTAAGAGATTCATTAAAAATCGCAAGTTGCATTAATGCGTTATCGCTTTAACTTTGACAGCCCTAAACAAGGTATGATACAAAAAAAGTCACATGCCAGCAAAAAATGCCACAAAATGTTAATTACATGCATTTCACTACTTCCCGACACTGCTAATCGCATATAAAACTCAGGCCCAGCTTTATTTGTTATTTGGTGGTTGTAATGTGAAATGAATAGGTGTGGTGGATCTATCTGCAGACCTGAAGTTTTAGTGTCCAAATTCCACCCTTACAACAATAAAAATCCAAACACAATAAATTCTTTTGTGCTCAGATCCTCCCAGTTAACAGCTTAATGAATCACTAGTTTAGTACATCGTTGCTTTTACTCATTAGATTACAGTAATATTGCTTAAATATCAGTCCGAGTTGACAGCTGTCGGAAATGCCAGAGCTCCCCACCTCAACCCTACCTCAACCTACACCTCCCCTCGCCTCACCTTCATTTTGTTAATATCAAACCAGATAACCCTCCTTAAATGGAAATTTAACAGACACAGGAAACCAGTAGACATGTTATATAACCATTGGAAGTCATGCAAAGTTCATGCTGTGAGGACATACACAGAAGTTTTTTCCACGTTATCTTTCTTGTGCATGTTTCATATTTTTTTTCTTGTCACTTCCACATGCCACATAATGTAAGGGCTGGCACAATACACTGCTGTGAAGTGTAAACAGTGCACATGAATCTGCAGCTCTCCTCGGCTTTACAGAGCTTTATAGTTTCAGCTCATAGTTCAGCTGTCTGGCCAACAATTTTATTGTTTTGGTTCAGTCTCATGGCTCTTAAGCTATTTCAGCTTAAAAGCTTTAAAATATCCACTGTACACTACCTGCTCAGCACCAAACAGCAGGCTTTATCTATTTATATTGCGCCTTTCATGCAAAATTGCAATACAAGGTGCTTAACAATACAGTGAAGACACAATGAAATTAAACCCCCTATGTTAAAACCCATTGACTTCGAGATGAGGGAAGTGGAAGTGCTAAAATGCTAACTCATTTCCGTGTTTTAGATCTCATTCCTGTAGTACTCTATTGTCAGTTTTTTGGTATGTGCTGTCTGCTGGAAGCAGTGTTGATTATACAGTCTGACAGCAACAAGAAGGAAGGACCTACGGTATCTCTCCTTCACACACTGCGGGTGAAGCAGCCTGTCACTGAAGGAGCTGCCCAGTGCTGTCAGAGTGGTTTTAAATCCAATTTAATAACTATCAAAGCGTACACGGACCGCACAGCCTCCAGTTAGTGGCACAGTAATCACAATATAGGCCGACGCCATATGTGAAGATTATAAGCTAGCAGTGTTATTTTGACCGGCATTCAGAGTTTCAGCAGTTTGGTTGAATTTTGAGTATTCTTGCCCTGCTGTTAGTTAGTAGTTTGCGTTTTATATATATATATACGTATATATATATATATATATATACGTATATATATATGTATATATATATATACAGCGGGTAAAATAAGTATTGAACACGTCAGTAAATATATTTCCAAAGGTGCTACTGACATGACATTTTCACCAGATGTTGGTAACAACCCAAGTAATCCATACATACAAAGAAACCAAAACAAATAAGTTCAGAAATTAAGTTACGTGTAATAATGTGAAATGACAAAGGGAAAAAGTATTGAACACGCTTACTGATATTTATTTAATACTTTGTACAAAAGCCTTTGTTGGTAATGACAGCTTCAAGACGCCTCCTGTATGGAGAAACTAGTCGTATGCATTGCTCAGGGCTGATTTTGGCCCATTCTTCCACACAAACAGTCTTTAAATCTTGAAGGTTCCGTGGGCCTCTTCTATGAACTCTGATCTTCAGTTCTTTCCATAGATTTTCAATTGGATTCAAGTCAGGTGATTGGCTGGGCCATTCTAGCAGCTTTATTTCCTTTCTCTGAAACCAATTGAGAGTTTCCTTGGCTGTGTGTTTGGGATCATTGTCTTGCTGAAATGTCCACCCTCGTTTCATCTTCATCATCCTGGTAGATGGCAGCAGATTTTTATCAAGAATGTCTCGGTACATTTTTCCATTCATTCTTCCTTCAATTATGTGAAGTTTGCCAGTACCGTATGCTGAAAAGCAGCCCCACACCATGATGTTCCCACCTCCAAACTTCACTGTTGGTATGGTGTTTTTAGGGTGATGTGCAGTGCCATTTGTCCTCCAAACATGGTGTGTATTATGGCATCCAAAGAGTTAAACTTTGCTCTCATCTGACCAGACTATATTCTCCCAGCATTTCACAGGCTTGTCCAAATGTTGTGCAGCAAACTTTAAACGAGCTTCAACATGCTTTTTCTTCAGCAATGGAGTCTTGCGTGGTGAGCGTGCATACAGGCCATGGCGGTTGAGTGCATTACTTATTGATTTCTTTGAAACAATTGTACCTGCTAATTCCAGGTCTTTCTGAAGCTCTCCACAAGTGGTCCTTGGCTCTTGGACAACTCTTCTGATAATTATTTTCACTCCTCTGTCTGAAATCTTGCGAGGAGCACCTGGTCGTGGCCAGTTTATGGTGAAATGATGTTCTTTCCACATCTGGATTATGACTCCAACAGTGCTTACTGGAACATTCAGAAGTTTAGAAATGTGCCTGTATCCAATGTCATCAGTATGTTTTGCAACAATAAGGTTGCAAAGGTCTTGAGAGAGCTCTTTGCTTTTACCCATCATGAGATGTTTCTTGTGTGACACCTTGGTATTGAGACACCTTTTTATAGGCCATCAGTTGGGACTGAACCAGCTGATATTAATTTGCACTGACAAGGGGTCGGATTGCTTTCTAATTACTGATAGATTTCAGCTGTTGTCTTGGCTTTCCATGCCTTTTTGCACCTCCCTTTCTTCATGTGTTCAATACTTTTCCCCTGTGTCACTTCACATTATTACACAGAACTTATTTGTTTTGGTTTCTTTGTATGTATAGATTACTTGGGTTGGTACCAACATCTGGTGAAAATGTCATGTCAGTAGCACCTTTGGAAATATATTTATTGAGAAAAATGGTGACGCACACCCTGCGCGCTGTTATTGGCTGGGGGTTACACCCCCACGTGGGGCACAAAGGCTGTTTGCAGACGCCCAGAAATGTCCCAAACACAGCAAAATAATAAGGAAAGAGAAAATCCAGACGGAGGGCTGCAGGGTCTCTGCAGAAACAGACACCACCACACACTTCTATTGAGGCATAAGTGATGATTGAGAGGGATTATTTTTGTATCAGTCTACACATTGCTTTTTCGTTAGTGGATCTCACATGTTGCCTGTTGTCAATGTTAACTGGGATGAAATTAGACTGAAAACAAATAGCTTGACTGGCAGAGTTTAAGGAGTATTTGTTAGGTAGTCCAGGGCCCCTTGTAGTGACCATAGTTACAACACAAGGTAACCGATGACTTTGTTCTATGGCATGGGTGATGTGATTACCTTGTGGGGTCATGGATTTTCTCAGTCAACGATAACGGAGTGTGCGTGTTTGCAGAGAGAAAGTGTGCACACACAAGTGCAGACTAGTTGGTGAACATAGTGGAGCATTTAGAAGCTAAAGAGACAGGTATCGCCACGTTGATAGTGGTGTCGGATCAGAATACACTTTATGTGTCCTTCTGGAAGGCATAGACAAATGATGTACTTTATTTTGTGTAATTTGCACTTGTTGGGGAATACTATGGCGACAATTATGAGTCAAACAGTAAATCTTGATTGCTGAGCAAACAGTGCCCCACAGTTCTTACATCCTGTGGCTGGTGTGTGGGTGTTTTTAAAGCAGTTAGGCAGACATTTCTAGCATTGTGTGATATTTAATGAAGGATGGTATGCCCCAGATGGGCTGGGCATTTTTAATGGTTTCATGGATTAAGATTTTAAAAAGTAGTGAGAAATCTTTTTCAGTCAGATATACTGTAAGAAACAAAAACATGACGTAACACCAATGTTAAATCAAAGCTGGTGCAGGATTTTTTTCCTTGCTCATTGACAGGAGATGTGTTCAGCAGCATTGAGCGTAATGCTGCCATTGATAGATGAAAGTTATATCATAACAGTACTAATGTAGGAGCATTGACTTATAATACTGTATGATTGGGGACCTTTCCAAACAACATACCTCGAACCGCGAGTTACGGTGACCAAACAATTGGCCCACGTGTGACCCTCCAGCACGCAAACGCACACATACCATACCCTATACTCTTCATGTAAAGCTGCACGAGGGGGGAAGCTGCGTCGCAGGGGGGAAGCTAAGACTGCAAACGGCACCTGCAAAGATGCCACGGAAAAAATTAACATTAACACGGGTAACATCTTTAAAAAGGGAAACCAGTTAGGGGCATACCTTGGTCTGATGTTCATCTCCCTCAGCAGCAGTACCGGGGCAGAAAAGAGTGAGCCAAGTTTCCACTTAGCCGGAAACTGCTCCTTTTAAGGAGATGCAAGACTAGGGGAGTAAACAAGGTGTCAACTGTTCTCAATCTCATTTATTAAGGGCACAGACACAGTTCACGTTGGTTCAGGGGGCTCACTGAACCCCCTAGAAATGCATCTAACTAATAATTTAGTGTAATGATGAATAATATCGACCTTGTTGTATCACTTGGGTTTTATAACTTTTAACAGCACAAACTTGAATGAGGTGTCTGCAACAGCGATGTAACAGCAGACAGAGGACTGATTGATGGGCTCTTGCTTAAATTGCCGACAGCCACATTTTTTCCTGAATCAATCTCAACATGCCCATTATTATTAATTATGACCTGACAGGTAGCTGAGACTAGATGATTTTCCCCTTAGCCCTGGGGTTATCCGTAAATAGTTTCGATTTGGTTTCGGAAGCTTAGATCTCTATCATTGAGCCTTGACTCAGTTGTGTGATAATTGTCTCTCTTTGAAGGTTTGTAACAATGGGTGACCTCTTTTACATCACATATTGTCATTTTATCCTTAGTTAATTGTCACGTGTGATGTTAAGCAGGTATAATGTTTACCATACTATTTAAGTGTGTTAGCATGCTTTATTACACGTCAGTGTTGAATACTCGATTCTGTTTGGTCAATCACGGCGTTCTACGGTCTGTTATTTCTATATAGCAGACCGTTGCTATGTATAGCAGACCATTGCTGTGGGCGCAGTTCTGATGTCGGACTCTGGCGGACCATTTTGTGTCAAATTATTGATTTCTTAAGTAAGTAGACGTGTAATAAGCAGGATAATGTACAGCTAGCAGGTCATTGTTGTGAAAGAAACCACTTCAGGGCGATGAGAGTCCACACAACAATGACCGGCTCGCTGTACATTATCCCTTACATGATTTGCTGATTAGGCTTAAAGACCCAGCTCTTTCATGAACACCTCTGCACCTAATGACATTGATGCTATTGATGATGATGATATTGAGGATGTTGTTGATGTTGATTAGGATATTCATGATGATGATGACACTGTAGGGACCTGCCATTTCGGGTGGCAGACACAGTGAACTGTCTCAGGATCCTTACCATTGGTCAGTGGACCAAGCTCAGCTCAATCTCCATTGGCCACTCTAACATTCGCACCTAGGTGTGAAAATCACACAGAACAAAACCAGAGGAATTTCTTTATTCCTTCTCTTTCGACTCTTCCTACTCATCTGCTCATCTCTCCTGGCATGCGAGAGGTGAGCTGCTGCGCTCCAGACCGGAAACAGCTCTGCTCTCTGATTCTATGTCCTGTTAGGAAACAGACATAGCCACAAGGAACCAAACGGCAGAAGATGCGAAAGCCTGCCTTTTTACCAACTAACTTCAAGCAACAACCGCAAGGAAGTTAGCACCAAGCTATCAAGCTGCTGGGAAGAAGTATTGGAGCGATCAGCTTCCTCCAATCTGCACAGCAAAGACGACATCTTTGATTTGGAACCACAACTTCAACACATGGAATTACAAACCCTGTTCTTCCATGGGGTAACGTACTGGGCCTTAGCATTAGCAATCGCACAGGGCTGAGCAAGACAGTTAAACTTTGATTTCTAGAATGTACCTGTATTAATATGTTTAATGTTATTCATTGAGTTTGACGGTGGTGATTTATCTGTATTTGATTTTTGGGTAACTGGCTTCACCACATCTGATGTGTTTAGTTTATGCTTCACATAGACAAGGTCTTGCATGCAACTAACCATCTTTTCTAACCCACTGCATATCTAACACACATTAAGATCACATACAGAAACTGTGAATTAGTTAAACATAAACATACAGCTTCAGATAATCTTAACCCCACATCACCCCCCTCTCTGTCCTTCTTCTCAGAAGAACAAAGAGGTCACGTGATGACATGCTGGCGGCCATCTTTGATTCCGCCATCTTTGTAGTTTTACAGTGCTCGCCATTTTGTTTGTAGGCCATACAGACATTTTGAGACAAGAACCCATCTTGTTCCCCCCCCCCCCCCCCCCCCCCCCCCCTCTCTCTCTCACACACACACACACACACACACATGCTTACACACTGTGTTTGGTTGTTTAGTTTAGTTATTTAGTTAGATTAATATTGTGTTTTGAACCTTTATTATCTTGTAAATAAATGTTTGTGGAATATACATGCTGGTCTGTTTAATGTTGCACAAGAGTGAATAATGCCAACCTCTGCTATGTCAAGAACTCCGATATCCTTCAACCTTTACTATCTATTTTGGTTATAGTTATTATTTTAATTATTAATCAACGTTCCAAATTGACAGTTTAGCATATATAATGAGACTATATTAACGTTTTGGTCATTGGTCCCTGATTCCAGGGTGGTGCCCCGTTTATTATTGATGTTTATTGATAATCTTTATTGATATTAATAATTCTATTATTATTTATTAATTAATTTGCTAATAACCAAAACCTACTAAAGTAGAATCCCTACAACACTGATGATGTTGTTGATGTTGTTAATGATGATGATGACAAAAAATACATTATCTGCTTCTTTACACCCTGTGCATTGCCTCTGTGCACTGCCTGTCGGCACCTATGTCCGATCGGACTTGAAGCTGTTGTTGGCACTTACTCACGTTGTTCCCTCCTATCTAGATCCTTCCTTGTGTTGTACGAATTCTCAGATGTACGTCGCTTTGGACAAAAGCGTCTGCTAAATGAAATTGTAGAATTGATTAGCACTAAACACAAAGTACAGCTGTGTCAAGAGGGTGTGTACGAGGTAGCAGGGAAAGAACCCAACTTCAGACAATCCAGACTGACATGAGCAGTTCGGTGATTTATTGCCACAAGCTTATTGGCATGGGTAGCAAGTTCTGATGGGAGTCACTGAGTCTATAGTTAACAGTAATGGGACAGACAAGCAGATACAGATTTTGTATCTGTATCTGCTTGTCCCCGTATTCAGGTCCCCGAGGCCAGAAGGCAAAGACATGAAGCAACATTGATGATCTGGCATTGACAGGGGAGGTTAGGGGGGAACGGGGCTGGTTTCCCGTAAGTATTTACAGGGTGATTGAGAAATGAGAGCACAGTGGTAACAGTGAATGCTCAGAGAAAGCTCCCATGCGCGCTTGTGTGTGGCTATGCTGTTCAGACAAGTCTCCAACACAAAGTACACGGAAGCACCAAAACCGCAAAGTTATATCTAGTGAAGCCCGTCTGTTAAACAGTCGCGGTCGGAGGACGTGGGGGAGACCGTAGCTTTGGTCTCCAGGGCCGGAGTCTCTGCTGTACTCTGCTCCTCTACTTGCCTTCACTCACATGCCTCGCTCGTTCTCGCTATTTCGCTCCACTCTCCCGTTCATGTGCGCACACAACACACTGCAGAAGAGTTAGTAGCTCTGAGAATATCTAGTGAATGTACAATGGGCGTTTGTGCAGAAATGAATGCTGCAGCTCCTCCAGACCAACAGAGGTTTCCCGTGTCTTGTGAAGTGACGGGGCTCCGCAGAGAGAAACGTTGACGTCCCCCGACCAAAACTCCGGTGTCTCCCCTGTTCCTTCTGACCTGAGGCAGGAAAAGCCAACACTAGGATCAGCAGTGATTCATGGAGAGACCTTTGTCTGGTCAGCTAACATTACTGCTAAGCAGCTGAAATACAGAGTGATATTGTGGTTTTAGCTGACGTGTGTCGCCTCACTGTTTTGAGCGATGCTCGTTCATGTCTATGTAGAGCGAGCACAAGCGCGAGCCCGGCGCTGACTTTCGTTGACTTAACTGCCACAAGTGTCGCTGTTAACAAGCATTTCTGATTCTTACAAACAGTCCCTTTAAGTGACGCCAAGGGTAACTATAGTGGTTTTGGTGCCTAATCCTTAAATAACGCCAAGGCTAACTACAGTGGTTTTGATGCTGAAAATAAAGTGATGCCAAGGGGCGTCGCAAAGCAGCGATATGTGACGTATTGGGATGAGAACGTGTTGGATGATACAGTAGGGGCGGACAGAGAAAACTAAAAACAACTGTGGCAGACGTGACAAGCTGAGGCAGATGGGGATGTCATTAGTTTTGCAGGTATTTGGTCATACCCAAAGTACTTGACAAATTATCTTTTTTACCTATTGGTGGCACTAGAGGAAAAGTCAGGGGATCACCAAAGTCAGTAGGATTCATCCTCTGGGGACCATGAATGTTCATTGCAAAATAAATCATTGCAATCTATTCAATAATCAAAACTGAGATACTTTAGTTTGGACCACACTGCTTAAAAATATTGATTATTGCAGCTTTAACTGTCCTCCCGAGATAAACAACAGTCATAGGTGCCTAAACCTAACCAAACTTTAACCACACAGACACATGACGTCGTCCTGCCAATGAGAGCGTCAGATCAGAAAACATTTATATGTGTCAATCTAGACGCTATGGACGACGTGTCTTGTTGTTTAATTTGGACGTCTTACAAAGACAGAGCTTTGCAACATACTATGGGCCTAAACTGCACTATATATGAAAACATCATTTTACAAAAGGACTTTAAACCTATGTTCTTACAAGACAGGTATGCGGTGAATAGTGTCTAAATGCATAGAAAGTAAAACATAAAGAGGAACAGCAATAATTTCAGAAAGTACATGCCAACGCTTGATTATTTCCGGTCTTTTATACTGAAGGATTTTTGCAACAATTGCTACCATTTCTGTGCACCATATATTTATATAGTTTACAGATATTAGAATAATCTTCAGAGTTGTTTGATTATTTTTCTGTTTCTACCTGATAAACCTGTAACACTGTCACACCTGCTTTGAATAGTCAACATGGAGGCGTAGTGAATCACCTCGATGTTGCACCACTGTGTGGAGAAGGGAGATTGACAAGGAAATTCCCTCCATAAAGTATTTTACTATGGAGGCGGTTTCCAGATAAAAGATATAACAACAAACAAGGTGTTCACCCCAGTTAAATTACACACCAGTTCTGCTTGGACAACACAAACCGTACCACCTGCAGAATAAAGAAAAACAAACGTCATATGAAGTCTGAATGTGTTTGCTGTTACTAATATAAAAATAAATGATAATATTCAAGTGTTGGGATGACATGATACTAAAATCTAAAATATATTCTTTTTTTTTTTTTTTTAAACAGAGTTTATTTATACATTTTGCTAATACAACTCTTACAATCCATTGCACAAACATGTTTGGACTGGTATATAACCCACCCACCCCCCACCTCCACCCATGACAAGCTCGCAGTATGTATGATGAGATCTAATCAGGAGGTTCTCAGCTTTTTGTGTGGTTAATAAATCAAATTCTTTTTGGAGGAGTAAACGTTCTTTAATGCCATCGGCTGATGGGGATGTTGCCAATTGTGAGTCAAGATTACCAATCTGAGTCATCAATTCATTAACACGGAAATTTCTGGTTTTCCGTAGATGTGCGTTATAAGAAATAATTTGGCCCCTCAAATATGCCTTAAGTGCTTCCCATACTGTTGATGATGACATCATTGGTGTTTGATTAATTTCTAGAAAAAAATCAATCTGTGATGAGATAAAAATCTGAAAATGTTTTATCTGAAAGTAAAAGTGGGTTGAGTCGCCATGGTCTGTAAGCGTTTTTTGAGGTTGGTAGATTAAGCTTCAGTTTAAGGGGAGCATGATCAGAGATTACAATCGTATGGTAGTCACATTCCTGCACCAAAGGGAGAAGATTCTTATCCATTATGATATGATCAATGCGTGAAAATGTTTTATGAACAGCTGAAAAGAAGGAATACTTGCGAACAGTAGGATTGAGAGCACGCCAAACATCAACCATCCCATAGGTATCAAGAAACAGCTGAATTGAAAGGGCAGCTTTAGAAGTTGGTGTAGTTTTGGCAGCGCTACGGTCTAGACTAGGGGATATCACGCAGTTCATGTCTCCACCTATCAACAAATGATGTTCGTTTAAATCAGGTAATCGGGAGAAAAAATTAGTGAAGAAAGCAGCGTCGTCCCAATTAGGGGCATAGACACTAGCTAAGATAACTGGGATGTTATATAATTTGCCTGTAACAATCACATATCGGCCCATGGGTCTGCACAAATCTGAGAGGAAATAAAAGGCACATACTTACTAATAAGGACTGCTGCTCCTCTTGACTTACACTGAGATTTTGAATGATAAACTTCACCAACCCATCTAGTATGCAAACGTGAGTGGTCAGATATATTCAGATGAGTTTCCTGAAGGAAAGCAATATCCACCTTTAACTGATGCAAATGTGTCAGGACTCTCTTGCGTTTCACATGATGGTTCATCCCCTTAACATTCCAGCTCACAAAAGAAATTGGGCACGTAGCCATCATTCCTAAAGTCACATTGTGTACCATGGCCAGAGATAATGAGTATATGTAGTGACAAATAATAATTTGCATGTTATGCCCCTATCGTTGCTCAAATAAAAAAATAAATAAATAATATGACATATGATGTAAGCCAAATGAAAAAATAAACCCAAGTACAAAAAACCCTTTAAGTCCCTCATTTCCCTTCCCTTCTCACCCATCCTAGCTGGGTTGAACCTTCTTCCCAAAGTAACAATATCCACACTATGTGCTTGTATTGGGGAAACTACTAAACTAGAAGCTAAACTCAACAAAACATGAAAACTTCTGGGCGTAGATATCAATATAAAATAAAATAACCCTCAATAAGGTTTCAACTAACTCACTTTAACTTAAATTTCTCCTTGAGATTTGGCAGAGATTTTGGTCGGGATAACATTGTTCTATGTGTTGGTCCAAGCATTTGCTCCCATGCATTAATGTTCCCAGGACCCAACCCTTCAGCACAAGTGATGAGACCTTTCAATTGAACAATTACTCTTACTCAATGCTACATTGTGTAGGAAGATATCTTAATGGGAAACATTCTTGTGGATCTTGTGACAAAACTTCTGCGCAAAGAGAAGCTGATAATTGGCAGAGTCTATGCGAAGATGGAGCAAACCTTAGTTTCTGGGTCACAAAGTGCAGAGAGGGAAGCGAGGGAGTAGTGAAGGCAAGAAAGCAGCATTTCTAAGGATATGGGTGCAGCATAATTCTTCAAATTAATCAGAAAAAGCATTATTTTAGCTAAACTGTAGATCTGGTGAAGCACTATTCTGAGACATAATGAAAGCAGAATGATAAGCAGTGTTTTTGCCTAAAAAAGCAATTCTGTGGAAGGGAAGCTCTTTTGCCTTCAAAGCAGGATAAACTGTGGTGCATCTTGTGCAATAGAGGATTAAACTGAAGAATGCAATACTCACCCCCCCCCCCCCCATGTCCCCATGTTTGAAAAAAAAAAAAGTGCCCTCATAGGCATGTCCCTATGGTAGATTAAATAGGATAAAGTGCCCTACGGTGGCCCAATGTGCAAGATATACGGGATAAGGGTGCCCTTAAAGGAGAAAACACAATGCAGCTCTGCAGTCACTTCATCTCTGCTGCTGTCATGTGGCAGTCCTGTGGCATTGCCACTCTGGCTAATGTTTGATAAAGAATGTAAAGTGGATGCAACTAAAAAGGAGGCTACCTGCTTGGGTTTTGTAATGAATTACCAGTTATTTCTGACTATAGTCAGGTCAAGTCAAGTCAATTTTATTTGTATAGCCCAAAATCACAAATTTGCCTCAGGGGGCTTTACAACCTGTACAGGATACGACACCCTCAGTCCTTTACAGTGCGACCCTCTCATCGGATGAGGAACCCCCCCCCCCCCAAAAAAAGCTCTTTTAACAGGGAAAATATAAAAAATGGAAGAAACCTCAGTAAGAGCAACAGAGGAGGGATCCCCTTTCCAGGATAGACAGAAGTGCAATAGATGTTGTATGTACAGAGTATCAACATAATGAGAATAGAAGGCTTCCCGGTGTCGCCAAACAGAGAGGTAGGGCCAGAGCAACACGACCTCTTCTCCACGCCAAACAGATAGAGCCAGAGCAACACAACCTCCTCTCCACCATGGAACCTAGAGAGAGGACCAGATTTTAGTTTATTAGGTCACAGTTGCTTGATAATGTAAACTTTTCCCGTGCCAATAAGCCCCTTTGGACTGAATTAAATTGATAGAGAGGCTAAATCTCCTGGAGAACGGATGTCCAGGTCCATCATACTATACTGCAAATACAAGTTAAATTTGGACCGTAATGTGAAGGGGATACTGAACAATTAGGCAGAATTTGTTGAGTTTACAGTAAATGACTGGGCTCTAATATGTTGCATAAGAAGGATCTGAGTGTTGCTGGACTTCTCAGGAAATTTATGGCAAGGTTGGGTAAATGTGCAGTATGTCGGCTTATTTGTTTCTCAAAACTGAAAGCTATTGTTTCCTTGTTTTTATGCCTCCACATGGACGACAGCTGTGGCCGGAGGCATTATATTTTCAGATTGTCCGTCCGTCCATCTGACCAATTCTTGTGAATGTGATATCTCAGGAAAGCTTGGAGGGATTTTCTTCAAATTTGGCAAAAAATGTCCACTTGGACTCTGGGATGAACTGATTAGATTTTGGTGGTCAAAGGTCACTGTGATCTCACGTCCCTCCCATTCTTGTGAGGACGATATCTCAGCGCTCAACGCCTGGAGGGAATTTCTTCAAATTTGGCACAAACGTCCAGCTGGACTCTGGGATGAACTGATTCGATTTTGGTGGTCTTTGGCCATAACTCAAGAATTCATATGCAAATTATGACCATTTCACAAAAATGTCTGACAGGATAAAATGATGAAGAGATGACATTTTGGACAGACATGGATGTAAACTGCAATTTGAGGCAAACAACCGCAAGGCGATAATTCCAGTTTTTTTATTTGTTTATTTTTTCGTATGTTTCCTGATTCTATGGAAACCAAAGGCAGTCGTCCCTATCCTGTTATCTCGAGACCACAACTTAATTATCGTCTTAACACAGAATAACAAGATCATTTTCTCATTGAGAGCAAGAAACAGAGGGAGGAAGAAACATTCAGATACAGGGAGAAGTGATACAGAGACAGAAAGAGGCGACAAACATGCGATTGTGTGCACATCACACACTGTGGTGCATCTCTAAGCACTTCAGTTCCGTGGAATCAAGCTGATCATTTTCTCCATTCATGCACAGGATTTGGATGGCGCTGTGTCATGCGCGTAGAAAATGTAGTTTGCCTGAGCGTGCAGCAGAGAGCATTCCTCACACATGGCAACACGGACTAAAAATAGCTCAGAAGCCCCTCATTCACCACTATGGGATATTTGCTCGGCAGGCGTGGGATCCCCGGCTGGCTATGGCCAGATTTGATGTACTGTATATACCTCTCACTTTCATCTCCAATGTCTTTTTTGCTTCCCTTTTTGGGTTTTGCAAACCAGCTGCTGGTGGATTCTACCAGGCAGGCGAAGCAGGACAGAGAACACTTCCACTAACCCAGAGTCACCACTCTCACTCCTCCTTATGCTTACACACTCTACATAAACATATGAGTCTTTCTCAGTTCACTACGTAGTGTATCCCATGGTTATTTTGCTGATTGGTTTGAGCGAAATTTTGAAATCACTCTACTATTTAGTATTTCACTTTGCTTTACATACCGATGCATGTCATCATTTTGTACTGGATAATCTCTTATATGACATTCTGATGAATAGCGATTCTGCATTAATCAAGCACTAGATCACATAATGCATCTTGGGTTCTGAACCTTATAACAACAACCTGCAATGCCAAAGATCACAATAGATTAATGCCACGTTCGTGTCATATGGGATGTATGAAATGGGAACGATTTTCGCGTTTACGAAGTTTCATATGAAGATAGAGTCGGTCGTGTGGGGGTTAAAAATACTACAATACAGCACTTTTCCCATACTGTAACAAGTCAAAATGTCTGCTGGGACTAAAGTTGAATCTGTTGGGAACAGTGGGTTACCTCTGGGGTCTGAAAATTGAAGCCAATACAGAAGTGCCTTAAACTTGCATTCTTTCTAATATTCTGATTTATTACCTCAGTAAACATCGTAAACATGAGTTTATGGTCTCAATTGCTAGTTTCAAGTCTTCTTCAATACAGCATGATGTTTATTTAATAAATTATGGTCCTATTTAGAGTCAAATAGACCATAAAGCAGGGGATGCTTTAGGGCGTGGCTACCTTGTGATTGACAGGTGTTTTCGTCTTACAACTTAAACCCTTTCACAGTGTGTTTTCAGTTTGTCACAGCTAATAATAACCTTTTCGGTCGCCTAATTTGTCTTATTCAGCGTTCGGTTGTACTTCGCTCCACCCTCTCGCGTCACTTCTGGTTGCAAAAAAATCAAGATGGCGACAGCCAAATACAGAGATGGTGACAGCCAAAATGACGAACTCAAGGCTTCAAAACAGCAGTCCACAATTCAATGGGTGACATCACGGTGACTACGTCCACTTCTTATATACAATCTATGGTTGGGAACAAGCTGCAGCATCCTGTTGCAATAGCTATTTCTGAGAGATATGGAGTGCTACGTGCGAGATGTCACAGCTCTTATACAGTTCAGTGCATGATTGGTCATGAAACTAATCGCAAAGGTCGTATCAAAATCAGCATTTGGTGTTGGTTGTGTGTCATGTTGCTTCTTTGCTTAGTAAGCAGTGAATCATTGAAACTGATTTTCTGTCGCATTCTGCCTCTCTGTTTCTCCTTTCAGCCACATTCCCGCTTCCCCAAACCCATTCATTGCCATCCTCTACCTATCCACCGGCTGCTCTCAGACTTTTCCACCTGCTGTAGTCACATGACTCCCTCATCCACGTGCTCACCTGTTTCCACTTTCCCCCATCTGCAGTGCAGTAACCCCTTTCCCTTCAGGCCCAAAGCCTTTCTCAAACCAGCCCCTACAACCTCTCCCTACCCACTTCCAATCCGTTCGTGTGGAGGGTCCGTCCTATTAAGTTCCATCCCAAACCAATTAGTGGGGAGTGGAAGTGGGTTATAAAATCCTCCAACAGCAGGCCTGCATCAGTGCCGACTTACTGGCCACGTGCAATGGCGTTTTGTGTTCGTCATGGAACACGCTCCGTACAAATGTAAGTTCTGTGCAACTACCCATACAAACGTAAACTGCTCAAACTAAGATATTTAATATTGTCATATAGACGTTAACAACTTAAAGGTTACATTCAAATATACCCTTGTCTAGTCTAGAAAATGGCAGACACGTTCATTTGATTGCAAAGTGTTGTATATTTACAGGGACTGTTACAAAAACCAAGCAGCTCATAAACATCGGAGTTAAAAACGAAAGATGCTTACAGTGCATAGTATGCAATTTCGGATGAAGCCACCATGTGTTGGAATGTGAAATGGGTTTAAACCGAAAACAATGAGCCTTTTTGCGTTTCTTTCTCCATTTACTGTACCCACTAATGTCTTGCATCATCGTGCATTACTAATGGGCAGCATAGATGCATTTAGCTGAGTGTGTGGCATTGGGCACCAGGTGTATTCAACACCCCACCGCCACCTCATAGCCTTCGCTACCTCTCACTCCTCGCCTGCTCAGAATGATGGATGGGCAGCTTAGCGTGGCCATCGGGACACCAGGGCCATGTGAAATAATCCCCTCTTTCACTGGCACCCGGCTCAGCATGGTATTACGTGCCCTTGAGCTGTCCTGCCTACACACACTCTTTATCACTCAGCACTCTGGGAGGTCACAGAGGCCATGTGGAACGCAGGGAGGAGGGGTTGGTGCTTGTTTATGTGAATGAAAATGTGTGTGCATGTGAAATTAACAGCGATTGTACGGGTGAATCACAAGGCTAAATAGAGGAACACAGAAGGCTATGATGTGATGAGACGTCATACAGCTGTTTGAAAAAACAGTTTCACAGAGGCAGTCATCATGTTATCAGCTAGCCTGGAGCTACGCGCTCAGAGATTCATATTGTAGATTAATTGCAACGTTAACGTAGGTATCACTTCTCCAGGATGTGCCACGCAGCTCTGCCGTCATGTTGGCCATGATCCTCCCAATCTGGGTCACTATAAGTTCATGACAAATACAGATGTTTTGAAACCAGTTCAGAGGAATTCCTCAGCAGACGCCATGTGAAACTGTGTCATAATGCATGATTGCATTTAAATATTTTCATTGCAACACAAGATCAGCATCTCTAATTAAAGTGATTAGAATCAGCTCTATCTTTACCAATATGACGGCAGAGCTGCGTGGGAACTGACTGGAAAGCTGATACATCATACTTATGTGGAATGATGAGCAACATTCAGGCTTTTTCCTAGGCTTTTGCCGAAGCTTTAACATGGCATTAACAGAAACAAATTTATCAACATTAAAGTGATGAACACATAAACCAATAACTATAATCCAATAATATAATATATATTATTCTGAAATGAGACATTCTGCATAATGAGTACTCCTACTTTTGGTACTTTAAGTATATTTTGATACTAATACTTTTACTTAAGTGCACTTTTATTTAAAGGCACAGTGTGTATCATTTAGGGGAATCTATTGGCAGAAATGGAATATAATATTAAAAAGTATTTTTCATTAGTGTATGAACACCGGACAGTAAGAATCGTATTTCGTTATCTTAGAATGAGCCATTCATATTTAAGCCCTGTTTCCACCACAGGAACGATGGGCTGAAAGAACCTTTTAGTTCCTGGAAAAGTAGTTCCAGGGACTAAAAGTCCTGGGAACTTTTGGTGGAAACTCAGCTTTATATAGGAAGCGGGTCCTCTTCACGGAGCCGGCCACTCTATAGAGAGGAACTTTTATATAGAAGAAAACAGTAAGGGGTAGATACACTACATATAGATAATACACTACATACTTTTCCTGCTTGGGCCGGAGCCGACATAACTCACTCTGGAGTTAACCCCTGTCACACCACTCAGCCGCTGGGAAACACAGGAAACCTCTGTTGGTCTTGAGGAGCTGCAGCATTTATTTCTGCACAAACTGCAACTTCTACTGTTTCACTTGATATTCTCAAAGCTAAACTAACTCTGTCTTCTGCTCCACTGCACACATTTGCTGCCGCTCTCTCTCTCTCTTGCTTCACCACTCACTTACCACGTACACATACTCTACGCTCTGACTCTGCTATTCTCCAAATAACCTACGCTACTCTTACAACATGATATTGTTGAAATATGGCGATAACAGAGCACATTTTCAGACATTCATCGTGAAATAGATTAAAGAATAAAGAAAAGAGAATTTAAGAAAGACTCTCCCCTCATCCGATGATGGAAAGGTGTAGGGAGGAGGGTTTTCCAAAGTAGGGCTGATAATAACGCGTTAACACAAATGAATTTTAACGCCACAATTTCTTTAACACATTAACACAACTTGCGATTTTTAGGTTGTAACGGGCTCAGTTTTAAAGTTAGAGTGACGCTACTGGTATCATATGAAACTAAAAAACAAATGAATCCATTGGTACCAACCATGTGTATGTGGTATATTTTCAAGTCTTGCACAAGACAGCGAGGCCCCTCATTGTAAACATAAGATAGCGAGGCCCCTAATTGTAAACATATGTGTAAGAAGCAGACGTGGAGTCATAGGGTCATACGATATGTCCAGGGGCTGAAAGATAAACATGTAGGACCAAGGTCACATACCTAGTCATACGCTCAGCTCAGATGTTGCCTGAAATGAACCCGATATAAGGGTGTGTAAGAGCCCCGAAGTGCAGGACTTTCAGATTTGACTTGAGACCTCCGGACGCTCTAGACGTTCGTTATGACATGTGTTGCTTGTTTGTAATAAACTCTATTATACCAGCAAGAACAGTGTCCGCGGAGCATCCTTTCTCATCACTTCAACAGCACTGTCGCAGGCTAGATACTACAAACCTTGGCGTCACGAACAGGATCGGAGGTGGCCGCAGCAGTTTACTGCTACTTCACAGAACGGTGAGCGCGCACTCAATTGAATGTTGATCATTAATTGGGGCTGTTATGTGGAGTTGTTTGGCCACACCGTAAATTAAGAACCTTCTTGTTATAGACGTGTGCTGTTGATTTGATGTTTAAAGTGAGGCTCCGTGCTAAATTTAATGAAAAAGGATAGAGAAAAGATATAAAGTGAAGAAAAGAAGTATGAGAAATACAAGGAATAGTTTAGAATAGCTTCATGGTAACGCTAAAGTGGGTTAAATAAGTATTGTGCAAGATTAACGCTAAGACACATGCATAAATGCATATTAGACACTGCGTAACGATAAGCTCTGACATAGTCTGGAATTAAGTTAGAAAGACAAAATTGGGAAACCTGGATCCAGGTAATTTGAATAAATAAATGTAAAGAGTGTTAAGAGACAGAAAAGGAAATAAGGAAATAAGGAAATAAAGGAAATAAAGGAAATAAAGGAAATAAGGAAATAAAGGAAATAAGGAAATAAGGAAATAAAGGAAATAAGGAAATAAAGGAAATGATCATATGACAGCCGCAAATCGGATAGGAAATAGAGCCCTCAAGTGTAGGAGCATTGTAGTACGGGCCGATTAAAACCTGAAACAACATCTTATGGTCAGTTTAATAACTGGAGAGTGTAGAATCACAATTCGATTGACCGTTACCACTCTGACGCTTGTTGACGAATGGTGTTCAAGAAGTAGCTTCTCATCGGAGATTTTACACCTCATAGGTAGCAGAAATTTTACGAGAAAAAGTAAGGAAATAGCGGCAGAAAGCATGCTGTATGAATGAAAGATATCTAAAACTGGTGAAGAAAATGTGTGTGTGTTTACTTTGGGATGAGATGCAGCTGGGAAAAATGTGTGTGCGAAAAAGGGAAAAATGTGTGTGCGTTGGAGTTGGAGTGCTGAAATGTGTGTGTGTGCGTAGCAGGAGTGAATGTGTGTGCGTGTTTACTTTAGGAGGAGAAGAAGCTGGAGAGAATGGGTGTGTGTTAGTATTGTAAAAACTATGAGCTTCTTGCCTTTTTCTAAGAAGACTAATGAATTGAATAATGTAGTGTATAAAACCATGAGCTTCTTATAAAAGACTAATGAATTGAACGAGTTAGTAATTAAAACATGAGCTCTTTTTAAAAGGGACGTTATATAATAAATAAACTGTTAAATGCAAAATGAACTTCTCTAAGAAGGGTAGTGTTTGAAACCCCCCCCTCTCTCTCTTCTCAAAATTCCTTTCGATGACCCTTTCTTGGGAGATACAGAAAATTCCTTTGCCATTTGAACTGTTTGGTCCAGTGGGGTTCACTAAGTACTTTAATGTTTAGGTAGGGGTTTAAGTTAGGAATAAAATTTATGATGCTGTTAAAAGGGACCTAATGGGTTCACAAGAGACTAAACCATTGCTTGTTTTTTGTCTGTTATGTCATTTATGGTGAATGAGAATTGAGACGGGAGGAAAGACAGAGGCTCCGGCGCATCAGGAGGGTGGCTTGCTAACGTCCGAGGGGAGGCTTCCGTTTCAATCTACTAAAGGCCGGTACAACTTTATCCACAAACTCTTTAACAAAAAACAAAACCTGCATTTCCATATTTGTATATGTTCTCAGTCGTAAGCAATATTGATGGTATACATATAAACCTGCTTTCATTTATAAACCATAAGAGAATACTGACCTGCTCCTATACACATGAAAGAGTACATGCTCTAGGCAGTTGGGAGAAATAAATAAATGAATAAATAGAAAACTTGGCAACCGATTGATCACTTAATGCATTTGATTAATTAGTGGCGTCTGATTGTTTAGTCTAATCTCTGCTGACAATTGCGGATGTTCATTTATGTTATTGCGCGTGGTTTGTCTGATCTGTGATGTGGTGGACATTCAATGTGGTGACTGTTTGACGATTTGAGCTGAATATTGGATAGTTGGATATTTGATTGATTGGATACTTGATTATTTGATTGATTGGATGGTTGGGTACTTGATTGTTTGATTAATTGGATAATTGGATAATTGGATATTTGGTTAATTGATTAATCAGGTAATTGGGTTAAAAAAAAAAAAAAAAAAAAAAAAAGGGGGGAAGTAATCTAAATAACCTTGAGTAGTTTTAATTTTAGAAATTACTTCTTAAAAGTACAATAACGGAACATAAGGAAGCCGTTATAATGGGAAAAAAGAACACTAAAAATCCAAAAGTAATCACTCCTGTTGAGATAGTACAGAAGAATAATCCTTTAATTAAGGGCATCGCAAACATTGCAAAAATATCGGAAAAATGGCACAAACGCTGGCCTGAAATTGACCAACCATGGCCAATAGAGGGGACTCTTAACCCAGATGTAATTAAAATAATGCTGGTACTTGTATCCACATACAAGGCAGAGCAAAATAAGGGAAAAAAGGGGAGAAAACGCAAGGAGAAGAGGCAAGTGGAGCTTGGCATTCTCCAGTTGTTTGATGATGAGGAACAGAAACTGATCAAAGCTGCAAACGATAAAAGGGATAAAGTTGCAGAAGAAATAAAACAAAATACAGAAAAAACAGAAAAACTGAAGAAAGACACCACTTCAGTGTTCTCACATATGAACCCGGTGAAGGGACCACCACCTTATGAGGTAGGGACAAAGTCTAAGAAAATCTATCCTCAAATCCCGGTGATCAGTCAGGAGGGTGACTACCGTATCAGAAATGAGGAGGACAGAATAATAGAAACAGGACGAGCAGAGACAACTATAACGATGTATCCAAGATCCAAAAGAAAGATTAAAACATGGTTTGGGTCTGGGAGGCAAAAGCCGGACCATGGAAACGAGAGCGACCAAAGCGATCAGGAAGGGAGCAGGGGAGGATATGACCCTGCAGTCAGGCGGATGTTGGCAAGAGCGGAAATAAGAGGAAACGATAGCTCCAATGACAGTGAGGATGAAGAGAGCCATGAAGAGGAAACCCGGAAGACTTTAAGAAAGATCGAAATAGGCATAGACCGATGCCGCCGCGAACGACAAAAAACTGATAGTCCAGAAGAACTAAAAGACCTACAGTACCAGCTAGAGGAACTGTGGCTTCGGAAGGAAGAGTTAGAGAATGAAAACTTCGAACAATCTGCCACGACAACTAGAGCTCGCTCTAGAAAACAGTCGAATCCCAGCAAGATGATTCCAGTGGTCATCCGAGGACAGAATTTGGAGTATAAACCCTGGCAGAGTACAGATATGTCAAACATACTTGAAAAGTTACCTACTCTTCAAGATGGAGCATATCCTTGGATTTCAAAGCTGGAAGAAATCACAGTAGGAACACATCTGGCCATGGGAGACGTCAAGAGACTGTTGGCTAACCTTCTTGGGATCACAGGTATGGATGAAATTCTACAGAAAGCTGGACTTAATCGATATGTGGGAACTGCTGCGAATGATCCAGAGCTGTTTGCTGCAAGTAGAGGCCAAGTGTGCAGGGCGCTGAAAGATACACAATATTTTCATTGAACCACTGGGACAAGAGGAAAACCCGAGGGCCTATGTGTCGAGAGTTCATCAAGTGTGGAGAAATGTCACAGGAAATGACCCGAATTTGAATCAAATGGAGCAGTCAATTTTGCGAACAAGAATACAGAAGGGGTTGCCCCTGCCAGTGAGAAGCAAATTGGCAGAGGTGGTTGGTCTTGGAAGCATGGCAAAGGGTGTTTATACGGATCATATAGCCCACCAAGTGGAGCTGTATAGGAAAAAGGAACACGATCAAAAAGACCAGGACCAAGAGACCCTCAGGAAACTTAATCAAATACAACTGATGGATAACAAGAGGATGGAGAAGAAGCAGGCTCTGGTTATGCAGAATCAGGCTCCACTAAATCAACAAGTACCACAACCACAGCCGAACCAGGTTCAGCTCCAATCGTTCCAGCCACCGCCGATGGTTCCAGTTGTCTCCTACCCACAGCCCGCTTTTGATCAAGCGCAGCCCTGGAGAGGAAGAGATCAAAGAAATTTCGGAAGAGGAGGAAGGTTTAATCCATACTTTCAACAGCAATCAAACGAATGTTATACTTGTGGACAACAAGGCCATTTTGCTCGCGAGTGCAACCAGTCCGGAGGAAACTTATGCGTGAACTAGTTGTGGACTATGTTGACATGATAAAACCGATTGAAGGGAAAAGGTATATGCTAGTCGTAGTGGACAGATTTTCACGATGGCCTGAGGCTTGTCCAACAAAACGAAAAGATGCTCAATCGGTTGCTAAGTTCTTATGCAGAGAGGTCATAAGCAGGTGGGGACTTCCAGATCGAATATCCTCAGACAATGGGAAAGAGTTTGTGGATAAGACGGTGAAATTGATTTTGCAAAAACTAGGGATTAAACAGCGTCTTGGGGCAGTTTATCATCCGGAAAGTCAAGGGATATGTGAGAGAATGAATGGGGTTCTGAAAAATCGTATTGTCAAAATATGCCAGCACACGGGGTTAAATTGGATAGCAGCGCTTCCATTGGCGTTAATGGTATGTCGCTCTAGTGAGCTCCGCGATTTACATATGACACCTCATGAGTTGGTTACAGGAAGACTGATGCCAACGCCTTGTCTGCGGACAAGTGGAAAAGGTCCAAGTTTGGCCCTTTTAGAAGATGAAATGCAAACGTATGTCACATACATGGTTAATCTACATAAAAGAATATCCACATATGTGTCTGACAGGCAAACTAAGGAGGAGGTGCAGGAGAAGCTCGATGAGCAAAAAAGGATCACAGTGCAACCTGGAGACAAGGTGTTCGTGAAGGTGTTTAGACGGAAGTGGTATAACGAGCGCCGTGAGGGACCGTTTGAAGTGGTTCGCAGTACGGGAACTGCAGTTCAGGTTAAGGGATCTCCAACTTGGTATCATTTATCACATTGTGTCAAAGCACCAAGTGAAGGGGCGCCACATTCACTGATCCAAGATGTTGAAGGCTCAAGAGAGCCCGAAGACAATGTGGAAGAACACACACCAGAGAGGGAGATGCATGAAAATCCCCAGAGTCAGAATTCAGAAGGAGAGATCACCCAGGTTGTGGACAGTGTTGATGTTTCTGTACACATTCATGATGATGCCAGAAATGACTCGGCAGTTGATGGACAGGAAAGAAGATTTAGAGACATTGTCTTTCAACATGTCCCAGACCCAGCAGGACCTATTTCAGTTGCCTGCAAAGAGCCAGAGATATCAAAGGGCGGTGACTCCGCTGCAGGACAACCCAGGGATCCAGTTAGACCAAGGAGCCCGAGGCCAGTCCGAAAGAGGGTCAAACCTCTCCGTTATGAAACTTAGGATGGTAGAGAATGTGTCACAGCTAACAACAGAGGTGCCTAATAAGATTTTTACGACGTCAAAACCTGAGGAGATAGTGGTCAGATCCAAGCTTGGAAAAATGGTTATTCTTCCTTGTAAATGTGGAATAGGAAATAGCCATATTAACTATTTTCCCAAGTGGGAAAATAGTCGTGGAGAGGATGTGGAGTTGATACCTCCTGGAAACTACGGTCCGCCTTATAATCAAAGGAAGTACTTATTGTACAATGATATAAGGTATAAGAAAGTTGTGGATGATTGTTCGCTTGCTGTGCGCAACCTTGCATGGGAAGATGAAGGGGAATATATGTGTACATATCGAGAGCCAGAGTTTAAATTTGTTCCATCTAGCCACTCTTGGATTGAAAGCTACGTAAGTCGTAAGGTGAGACTTATGATAACAAACCTAAGACCTGTTGAAGTAACCACCGCAAAGGTAAATAACACACAGATGGAGGCTGCTACTTTAAATTTGAAATTAATAAATAATGATAATGCGTTCAATCAGAGTACTACCTTGGTGACAACAGTAACGCCTAGGAAATTGGAGAATGTGACACAGACACTTGATAAAGTATCCTTGAAAGTGAAAGAGATGGTAAATGAGAGCCGGGAGTCTATGTTAGAAATGGGGATTAGTGTGAATAGTAGGAAGGAGATGGAGGAAGTGAAGGTTGGAAATTCATCTGAGACTGTTCAGAGGAATATTGTAGATGTGGGAAAGGAGTTTGTTGACTCGGATCAGATATCACAGGAGATGTTTGAACAGAACCATGTATTGCAGAAGAGAGAAGCTAAGTGGAAAGCATATGGATTTGATGCTTCAGTGTTGGGAATTGTAGACCCATGGGCAGGTAGAAATTTATGGTTTCAGCAGTTAACACACTCAGTGAGATCAATCAAGAAATTGAAGGGCCCATGTGTGTTGAAAGTACCAACACCAGGTACATGGCCTTCAATTTTGGAGGCGGTACCGGAACCATTAACTACTTCATGTCAATCTTCTGTACTGTCATGGCTCTTGTATCAACAGCAATCATCAGTGGATAAAGTGATGGCTTTATCAGTGAACCTTTTTAAGCCTAGATTGAATTGTTCTTGGTTGGCAGGATTACCATATGAGAATTTACTTGAACAACATGAAAACGTGATGACAGCGGTACCTGATCCGATAGAAGTGAAACCTGTGAGGGCAAAGAATTGTTTTTGCTCAAATGAAACTAATAAGGGGTCTGGAATGTTTATGGGAATATCAGAGTGTGATGGTTATATGATGGATTTAGGAAAGCGTGAGGATGAGAAGGTGAATAAGTTGTATGAAGTGATTTTTCAAGTGTCAAAGCGTAAGCCGAGTAGAACTTTGATGGTAGAACATCAAGTTTTGCCTGGTAATGTGACTATAGGCAATTTCAGGGATATTTGGTGGATTTGTGGTGAAAATGCTTATTTATTTCTACCGTACGGGTGGACAGGATGTTGCTATATGGCAACACTGAAACTCCCATATGAAGTTTTTTCTGTCCAGAAGGGAGAAGCATCTGTTGAGGCTCAAGCTAATGTTGCTTCTGGAAGTAGGAATAAAAGAGATTTAGCGCAATTTCAGAATCTGGAGTCCTACCATTGGAGGATAAGCCTAGGAGAAAAGTGGGGAATAGGATTATTTCCATGGTATGGGGTGACATTCTTGGCAGATCACATTGACAACATTACCTACACCTTGCAAGGCTTTGCGAACGAAACCATAAGAGGTTTCGAATTTTTGTCAAACACTCAGAGAAGTCACAGATTGACGTTGCTGAAACATGACATGGCTCTTGATTACATTTTGGCCAAACAAGGGGGCTTATGTGTTGCTTTAAATTTAACGGGAGATGCCTGCTACACTTTGATTCCTGATAATTCAGATAATATAACTAATGTCATAGATGCACTGAAGCACATAAGAGATGCATTTGGTCCATCAGAAGGAGCTGGTTGGTCTGCAAATAGTTGGTTGCAGGAGAAATTAGGGCCACTAGGAGCAGTGCTAGTTCAAATTATGGTAGCAGTACTTATATCGTTATGTGTGATGTTTTGTTTTTGCACGTTACTATTGACTTTTGCGAAGGCTATGATATTGAGATGGGTTGGTGTAGTGATGCCAGGAGAGCAGGTTCAGATGCCATTATTACACGAAGCTGACTCGGACGTGGATGAGGATGACGCGATAAAGATCGAATTGGTGGAGGAATATCCATTTTAAATATCTCATATGATTATAATCCTATTATTTACCTCTGTTTTTGCTTGAGTAGTTTGTAGTGTTGATTTGTTATTCTTTTTTTGAGACTTTGTTTAGTCTCAAAAGGGGGGTATGGCAACAAATGAACAATATGATTAATGGACAATATGATTTCTAATTTTACTTATAGAAGTGTTTTTATTCTGTGTTTGATGTCTTAATTTGTATCTGTTCTGTATGCAAAAGATACTGGTTTTCTTGTCTTTCATTCTAGAACATATTGGGGGAAGACCACTGTGAGGGTGATGGATTGTCGGGGACTCCGATGGGCTGAATGGGGTCAGACACTTCAAACATGAAAATACGAATGGTCTGAAGAACTTTGAATGTGAACTGGCGATATAACATCCAGAGTCAAGACGTCATCGATACTACACCGGAATCAAGGCTGCTGAGAAATTGCAGCGTTATACAGTCTTATGTTTTCTCTTAGATGTTACATTAGTATTCCTAAAAATGAATTGTTTTTTTGTGTATTACATGCTTGGCAAATGATGGTTTCTAAATATAATGGGACCTCAGATGTTTTCTTTTTCTCGATGTTTAGGGACAGTGGGGTAGGCAGGAAAAGGTCCATAGAAAGGTGCGATGGGTTGACCAGCCTGACTTTGGACATTGTTTTGTTTTGATTTGCTGAGAGTTCCATATGTATTTGCTTAAGTCATTTCCACACACAAATTGTTAAAATTTCCTCATTTCAGTATTATGGAGTACTACGTATGGTCGCCTTGGCAGAGGGACCGTGAGAGAATTTTCCTGTCTACATTGTTAATGGATATTTCAAGAAAGATTAGCTGCCTGACAGGTTTTTCACTCTCACTTTTATACTCCATACAGTAGTTTCAATGGTAAAAAGGGCGGGTTGTTAAATTTGTAATGTTAATACACCTGTATGTATCTTCTTTTATATTTTCGAGACTTTGTGTAAGTCTCGAAGGGGGGAATATGTGGTATATTTTCAAGTCTTGCACAAGACAGCGAGGCCCCTCATTGTAAACATAAGATAGCGAGGCCCCTAATTGTAAACATATGTGTAAGAAGCAGACGTGGAGTCATAGGGTCATACGATATGTCCAGGGGCTGAAAGATAAACATGTAGGACCAAGGTCACATACCTAGTCATACGCTCAGCTCAGATGTTGCCTGAAATGAACCCGATATAAGGGTGTGTAAGAGCCCCGAAGTGCAGGACTTTCAGATTTGACTTGAGACCTCCGGACGCTCTAGACGTTCGTTATGACATGTGTTGCTTGTTTGTAATAAACTCTATTATACCAGCAAGAACAGTGTCCGCGGAGCATCCTTTCTCATCACTTCAACAGCACTGTCGCAGGCAAGATACTACATGTACTAGCTTGTATGTTAGCTTGTTGCTAGTCGCAAAGGAGGCTAAACAACGCTCTACACTTACACTAAAGTTTGGCGAGGAAAAGGGGGTCCCTTGACCTCTGACCTCAAGATATGTGAAGGAAAATGGGTTCTATGGGTACCCACAAGTCTCCCCTTTACAGACATGCCCGCTTTATGATAATCACATGCAGTTTGGGGCAAGTCATAATCAAGTCAACACACTGACAGATGGTGTTACCTGTTGGGCTTGAGTTTGCCATGTTATGATTTGAGCATATTTGTTATGCTTAATGCAGTACCTGTGAGGGTTTCTGGACCATATTTGTCATTGTTTTGTGTTGTTAATTCATTTTCAATAATAAATATATACATACATTTTCATAAAGCAGCATATTTGTCCACCACCATGTTGATAAGAGTATTAAATACTTGACAAATCTCCCTTTAAGGTACATTTTGAACAGAAAAAAAATGTGTGATTAATTTGTGATTAACCGCGATTAAATGATTTAATCGATTGCCAGCCCTTTTCCAAAGCTATTCTACTGCCCAACAACCACTTCTGATGGAGCATAGTTGCAATTGGTGGATAAACCATGACCATCAAAGTTCACCTTTTTTATTAACCACAGTCTTCCCTTACCCTTAACCATAATGTATTTGCAATGCACAGATAATGTTGATTTGATATTTGATAATGAGATTTTTTTTTTTTATGAACGTGGTACTCCATACCAAATCTGTGCAGAATAATCCAATATGGACATAATTCCAAATGTGAGCTAAAAGATCAGTAAATATTGTATTTATATCCGTTGGGGTGGCCAGAAGTACAACTGCAATGGGATGGAGATGGGGCCCTAATGTTGCTAACATGTTATATATAGCTTGAAAATCAAAAGAACTTGACAAACCAAAAGTTTTTGAAGGCTGCGCTGCTGGGTTTGTTCTGCCCCCTAGTGACCAAATCGTTCAAGGTTTAAATTCTTCAAGGTGACTGAATCTAAAATTGGATTCACATTATTTTTGTGATATTGAAAAAGCTCAGTTTTTCGTTTTTCACCTCGGGGTTGTCTCGTGGTTTCATCCGGTCTGGTACGGATGATGTCACCTAGAAACGAACCCTTGAACTGCTCAATAGACTGAATAACAGAAGAACTAAACTAAATAGCAAATTATTTTTTTTTAATATAATATTATATTTATATAATTATTTTGAAGAATGCTTTGCCATTGATAAATGTCTTTGTACTCCACAAATGTTCAATTTAACACATTTAACACTGGTACAGCAGCCATGAAGACTTTTAAACTGACACAGTTTATGATTTTCTGATGGTACCCCTGCATTCAACTAAATATTTTGATGAAACTTAAAATTTCGACCAATGTCAGAAAGTGTCGGTGGTGTAAAAAAGTGTTATTATTAGACTCAATGTTCTGATTTCCAGCTCACAGGGGACACAGTTTGTAGATATTTACCTTTATGTCCAACATGAATTGAATTTATGAATATTTGACTTTAAAAAGTAAAATTAGATTAGATCAAACTTTATTGTCATTGCACAAAGTACAAGTTCTGAGACAATGACATACAATTTAACATCCAACCAGAAGTGCAGAGTAATGTATATAATATATAGAAAAAAACAGTAAAGGGTAGATGCAATAGATAATACACTAGATACAGTATTAATCATTTGCAGCAGTTACAGGCAAAATATGCAGTGCAGGTATTAGTACAAGAAAATGCAATAGTCATATATTATATTCAGAATAAATAGCTGGCTTTATGACTACGGTGTACTATAATAATACACTATAGGTCAGACATATACAGTATAGACAGTATAAATATGAATACACTATAGGTCAGATATATACAGATAGACAGTATAAATATGAATATACCATAGGTCAAATATACAGTATATACAGTAGAATAAATATGAATACACTATAGGTCAGATATATAATATACACAGTAGTACTGTATAGATACAGTATGTATGTGAGAGCATAAAAAGAAGCTGAACAATAAAAGTCTTTTACTTGTTTTTTATTGGTAGGTCTGGGTCATTTAGAGTGCACTATAATGTGTCTATGTCATCACCTGAAATCTTTGTCTGTGCTCTAGTTAGTAGTCAGCAGATTATCCAGTGATTCATGCTCCCCCCGCCTGGGGGAGGATGACAGACTGACGACAGCTGGGTAACTTTCAGTACCTCTAAAATAAAACGGTACACTGGAAGGCGCCCCGTCGGGCCTTTCACATGTTGCCCTGTTGACCTGCACCATGTAATGCCTGTATACGGCTGGGTATTTTTAGGTTTCAGGCAAACCTCAAAGGATACAGTCGGCCATGCTTCTTAGATGTTTGGTTTAATGAGGGGATGTTTTTTTTCTCGTTTCCCCTTTTTTTTCCGTTTTGAGCACTTTAGAGCTTTTGCTTTGAAAAATTATATAAAAATACTATGTAATAAAAAGCTTTAAAATGTTGAACCCCCACACTCCCATCACAAAAACACACCTGGACCAAGTTGCACACTCCATCTTTATCTTCCTCTTCCAGTGGTGGAATGTAACTAAGTACATTTACTTACAGTTTTGAGGTACTTTCCTTGAGTATTTTCATTTCATGGTGCTTTTTCTACTTCACAGAGGGAGATATTGTACTTTTTACTAGGGCTGTCAAAGTTAACGTGATAATAACACGTTAAAGCAAATTTGTTTTAACGCCACTAATTTCTTTAACACAACTTGCGATTTTTAGGTTGTAGCGGACTCAGTTTTAAAGCTAGAGTGAAGCTACTGTCATCAAATGAAACTAGAAAAAACCCAAAGAATACATTCGTGGATGGACCATTAACAAATCATATTTACTGTTTGGAACAAATATAATGGACCTTGTCACGAAGGAGGTTAAATAACGCTCCAAACTTACGCTAAATTTTTGTGTGGCAAAACTGGCATGGCCATTTTCAAAGGGATCCCTTGACCTCTGACCTCAAGATATGTGAATGAAAATGTGTTCTATGGGTACCCACGAGTCTCCCCTTTGAAGACATGCCCACATTATGATAATCACATGCAGTTTGGGGCAAGTCATAGTCAAGTCAGCACACTGACACACTGACAGCTGTTGTTGCCTGTTGGGCTGCAGTTTGCCATGTTATGATTTGAGCATATATTTTATGTTAAATGCAGTACCTGTGAGGGTTTCTGGACAATATTTGTCATTGTTTTGTGTTGTTAATTGATTTCCAATAATAGATATATACATACATTTGCATAAAGCAAGCATATTTGCCCACTCCCATGTTGATAAGAGTATTAAATACTTCTCCCTTTAAAGTACATTTTGAACAGATAAAAAAAGTGCTATTAATTTATGATTAATCACGATTAACTATGGACGATCATGCGATTAATCGCGATTATATATTTTAATCAATTGACAGCCCTACTTTTTACCCTACTCCACTGCACTGACTTAGATAGATCTATTTTTCAGAACAACACAATATATGTAACACATAAGATCAGCATTGTTGAAGATTAAACTACCCAACAGTGTATAAAGTAGTCCAAATCATCTCCACCTCAACAACATTAAAATGCTGCTTACATTTTAGTGAGTCAGTAATGATCAATATAACATAACTCTGAATGGGGCCATTTTGCATTGTGAGTTACTTTTGATACTTTTAAGTACAATTTGCCGATAATTCGTATGCACTTTTACTTCAGTAAGGTTTTGAATACAGGTCATTTACTTGCAAAGGACTATTTTAACATTGTGGTATTGATACTTTGACTTGTGTAAAACATCTTAACTTCTTCCACCACTGTGTTCGTCACTGTATCCCTCAGTATCTGAAACATAAGCAGACATTTATATACGTCTGCTGAGTACTAAGAAATTGCATCAAGGCCAAAACAGATGTTGCAGATAATATTGGAGCCCCTCTAAATCTGACCTTATCAGGAACGGAACATGTAGTCTTGGAAAGGTGACGATCAGTCAAACTACTTTGACAATGTTTACTTGCCAGTAGTGGAAAGTACTTTTACTCAAGTGCTGTACTTAAGTATGAGGTGCAGGTACTGGTATTTACATTTTATGTTACTTTATACTTCTACTCATTTCAGAGTGAAATATTATACTTTTTATTCTGCTACCTTTACACACAAAATGCCAAAAATGACCGTTTCCAGCTTCTCAAAATGTGAATATTTGCTGGGTTTTCTTACTGTTCTATGATTGTAAATTTAATATATTTGAATTCTGGACGGCTCGTCAGACTAATCAAGCAGTTTATGTTGCACACATACCGATACCGGATCGGATATCGGGCCGATACGGACTCAAATAGCTGGATCAGATATTGTGACAATGGGGCCAATCTATTAAAATAAATTCTATGTTTATATACTATATACATTATATACTGGAATTTTAATTCCTGTTTAAGTTTTGGCCAAGTTGTTGGTGTACGATTTATTATTTTAATAATAAATAACAATTCACTAAATTTATATCCATGTATTAATTTGTTGCATTTAGTTTTACAAAGTTAGGAAAGCAATGTTTAAGTCACGCCTGTTGTTGCCTTACACATAAAATAACGATTCCAGTCACTTCCACACAGTGAGGCGTACAGATGATTAATTTAACACTGGTATCGGATGGATGCTCAGTATCGGCCGATACCCAAAGCCCATGTATCGCTATCGGTATGGACTGAAAAAGTCAGATCGGTGCATCCCTAATGCAATTTAAAGATGTCTCTGAGCATTTTTCGCTATTTTTTTTTACATTGTATGGACAAATATTGCATCAATTAATTGCAAAAATGATCTGCTGGTTAATCAATGATAAAAAAAATTAACTGTTACCTTAAAAATATCAAGAAACATCTTAACAACTTTGTCGCACTGATCCTGTAAAGATAGAGTGACCTCCAGCCATAAGTGGGAGGATAAAAAGAACACACCTCTCCTGAGCAAAAACCTTTTTTATTTCTCGTTGAAAGGAACTTGGTAGAATATTACAGCAGAACACACATGACTGAAACAGCTGCCATTTCACGTAACACAGTACAGGAAGAAGGATGTAGTTCAATCTCATGTGTAATATTATATATAGTATATTTATATGAATAGAAAAGAAAAAAAAACTATTGCTCCCATGTGTATATTTTTTTTTTTTCATATGGCATTTCTCTGCTGTGTTGAAGTGGGTAAAGTAAAATTCAACGAGAGGTTTACACACCAAAGGAAGTGGGGACAATGAAAGTGACATTTCCCAAAGCAAGGGGACTTTGTGGCTTTTTTTTTTATTAGGCTGAGAAGTAAACTTTAAACTGTTTCCATTGCAAGAAATAAAACTTGAAACCGCTCTCAAAAAATGGATAAATACCATCATACAGCAATCAGAATATGCGAAAGAAAAGAACACAAGGCAGCTCCGCGTAAGAGCACGCATGCAAAAAATATCATATTCTTAAAAAGGAGCACTAAAGACAATGATGATTGCAGGTGTTTATGTTTGCGTCGTATGGCAACTGATGGAAAGCCAATTTGTGACAAAACATGGTAAAACGGGTGGACTGAAACGAGGGGACAACTCGATGCTATGTAAAGTGAACTGGAGTGCTGAGTGTTTGCTGACAAACTACTTCAATGAAGTGGTTTCTAGAAATTGCTATAACATACTTTGTTATCAATTTGTTGTACTCTTCTTAATTTCCTCTAAGGAATAAAAGAAATGTTAGGAAAAAAAGCAGGTATGAAATATCACCCTGGACAGTTGCATCCAAGTTTAGTGTTTTAAATAAGCCACTTTAGGCAGCATTATCTAATAAATGTCTCATATTTCTAAGACATATTTCAATATATCTCTTTTGAAAAATAATCCTATCTATACTTGATCTTTTTAGTAAGTAAATCTCTTCCAGTATATATATATTTCTTTTTTTTTTTCTTAAGGTACAGCACCCCACTGTGGGTTTTGTTTTCCAAGAGGACCTAATTTTTTCTTACAATCAGACTGAATATTGCTTCAGTCATTAATGGTCTGAGTTCAAGATTAAAGGATCCAAATGGCGCACCCTAAATAGGTCAACAAGGTCAATTCCCTGGAGACCGTAGCTCAAGCCCGGCAATATTAAGCTTTAACTCGAAAAAATCGTGACCAGTGCTAGAGGCCCGAGCTCACCGTGTCCCCTTTGACAAAAAGGTCACAGGGGTCAAACGTGGGCTTGCATCGTATGAGACATCATCAGTTGCCACAGACGTCTCAACTGCAGCAACTGGCTGACCAGATCTGCACCCAGAACCTCTTGAGGATGATGCACAGGCACAGGTAATGCTGATATACCCCAAAAATACAGATTGGACTAGCCAGTCCTGAGACAAAACAAGTCACGCGTGAGGACGCCTCACCACGTTTCAGCTATCGGAGCAGGAGGTTAGCACCTGAGGGATGCCCAGGAGGGAGGGAAGAGGAGGGGAGAGGTCATTTTGGACCCGTTTGGATTGTCCAGAGAATCCATATGAGTCGTGTGCTTGTAACAGATTACCGTTATGGTACCTCGCTGGGCCGAGTGGATGTCCTGAGATGCCAAGGATGCCCCCTATAGCTGACACCGTGGCTCTGGGTGTTGTGTGGGTCTGTCTGGGGCAAGCTGTTCGTTACAGGTCATTTTTTTAGACAAAATACACACACACACACAGCCATGGTGAGTGATGCAGGCGCTCTATCTCACTCCTGCTGGTATGAGTATGTCACACTTCCTTGTTATCATCACACAGACTACAGGTCAGCGTCCAGGTGAGCTGTTACCATTGGATAGTAAGCAGGAAGTGGGTCTGGTAACCTATTGGTGTAACTTGAGCACTGTCAAACTTAATTTGCTGGGCTACATGTGAGTTTATCAAATAGAAAATCCAATATATATATATATTTATTTGTTTTATATATATATATCAATGGGGAATCTCATACAGGAGCTGACTACTGCAGTCTGCATTTAGCTATAACATCCACCTAAACTTTAGGGACATGATTTCTCTTATATAGACAGTAATTTTCTCAGTCAAATATATATATTTTAGCATTTTTAAGTTCGATTCGTCATGCACAGAATAGTCGTTCCTATCCATCTCTTGTTGTTTATCGCCAGGCTTTTTGCATCATGTTGTTGTCAGCTTCATCACAAGTAGCCACCTTCTCTCTCCATCCATCCATCCATCTCCATCTCCATCAATCGTCTTCCACGTCGTCGCCCTCCTCCGACTCCTCTCCTCCGGCTCCTCTCCTCTCGTACATCTTGTCCCGGTGCCTCTCCTGGATCTCTTTCATTTCCTCGGCGTAGCGGCTGAACGCTCCTCCGAACTTGCCCCACGCCTTGAAGGGGATAGTTATAGAGTTCCTGTAGCTGGGCTTCACTTCGCTCACCCGCAAGAAAACGCCGTACTTGTTGGAGCCCACGTCGAAGAAGAACCGCTTGGAATCCACCATGATGGAGGTGCCCTCCGGGAGCTCGCTGTAGCCTCCTGCGCCTCCTCCTCCACCTCCACCGGTCAGCTCCTCCTCATCTCCGCCGTAGTCGTCTATCAACTTGGCCAAGGCGTCGCGGAACTCTATTAAACCTTGAGCCGGGAGTGCAATGGTTTGCCCGGCCTGTAAGCCAGCTCCCGGGATGCCACCGACTCCGACGCCGAACCCAGGGCCTCTATTCACGGTCTGCCGGATCCGGAGAAACCTCCCCCGCTGGTTCTCCTTCAAATCGAGGTAGTATTTTCGGTTCTCCCGCACCAGGAACTCGCTCTTCAAGGCCCGTCTAGGCCCGGTGTCATCCCCACCACCGCCGCCGGATGATTGAGCGATCTGCTCCGGAGTGCTAGGCCCCAGCTGGGCGTAGTGCTCTATGAAGTCCCCGAGGTAGTCGCGGAACTCGGCCGCCACTGACATGGAGAGAGTCAGCCGGCTTTTAGAGCCGCCGGCGCCGACCTCCGCGATTTTGATGAACCGGCCTTTGGCGTTCTGCTTCACGTCGAGGTAGAAGCGTTTGTTCTGAATGTCCAGCCGCTTCGAGGCCAGCTCCTGGGTCTCCGCTTCCCGCTGGTAGTGCTGGAATCCACCGCTGCCTCCTCCACCCCCTCCGCCTCCGCCGCCACCGCCGCTGCTGCTGCCGCCACCACCGCGCTCACTGCCACTATCCCCATCCGCCATCTTCGCCACCAGCAGCCCGTTTCTCTGCGTATCTTTGACCCCCACACCTCCCTCCTCCTCCTCGAAACCTGACGGATGGTTTACTGGGCTCTGATTGGTCGCCTCTAGTGTCAATCACAAACATCAGCCTCTGATTGGTCCGCTGCTGCTGCCAATCGGGAATGTTGCCGGGCTCTGATTGGCTCTCTGCTGCTGTCAATCACAACATCAGATAGAGGACGTGCGTTTTCATTGGCCAATTCTCCTGCCTGTCATCCAAAAAACGTAACCTGCACTTCTGGATGACATTCAAAGTACATAATGTATTTACAGTCCATAACGGCTTTCCACGTCAGTTAGTGATGATGGGAATTCCGGCTCTTTTTAGTGAGCCAGATCATTTGGCTCAGCTCAACCAAGAAGAGACGGCTCCCAGACGGCAACTTAATTTTTTTCACTTATGTTGTGTATGATGCGTGTGCACATATATCACTTAAATTATCGTCGGTATTAAACATCATGTTACAGCACGTAACATCACTAACATTCAGTCACAGTCAGTGGTGCGGAGAAAATTGTCCTATCATTCTGCATTGAATTAAAGGGATTATTTGTAACTTTCCGAATTGCTCGTTAACAGCGACACCTGTGGCCGTGAAGTCAACGAAATTCAGCGTTGGGCTCGCGCTTGTGCTCGCTCTAAGTAGACATGAACGAGCATCACTCAAAACAGTGAGGCGACACACGTCAGCTAAAACCACAATATCACTCTATATTTCACCTGCTCGGCAGTAATGTTAGCTGACCAGACAAAGGTCTCTCCATGAATCAATGCTGATCCTAGTGTTAGCTTTTTTCCTGCTCCAGCCTCCTGACCGCGGCCAGAGGGAGACACCAGCACCCGGTCGGAGACGATAACGTTTCTCTCTGCGGAGCCCCGTCACTTCACGAGACACGGGAAACCTCTGTAGGTTTGGAGGAGCTGCAGCATTTATTTCTGCACAAACGTCCACTGTACATTCACTACATATTCTCAGAGCTAAACTAACTCTTCTGCAGCGTGGAGTGAGCGCACGTTCACGTCTAGAGGTGGAGCGAGACAGCGAGGACGCGCGGGGTGTGTGTGAGTGAAGGGCAAGCAGGCAGAAGAGGAGAGACACGGCCACACGCGAGCGCGAATGTGTCCCGACCCGGTACATTTATACGCTCAAAAAGTTACAAACAGTCCCTTTGATTAAAAACAACAAAAAAAACGGCTCTCGGACGGGAGCCGGCTCTTATCGTTCACTTACAAGAGCCGGCTCTTTGAACCGACTCGTTCGCGACCGACACATCACTACCCGTCACAGTATTAAACATCATGTTTAACGGACATCCACGACGGAGAATGTGTCCGTTGGTGACTTTACTGTTGGCATAACCACTTTTATGACAACTACTTGTATATGAAATAGTTATGCGTGTCCTTGTACTGAAATTGAAGAGTTAATTCCAACTACGGCCTCCTGATTAATGTATTTTGTACATTTTTTGGGGTGGATGGATGCCCCCCCATGGAAGGACACACACACACACACACACACACACACACACACACACACACACACACACTAAGTCCCGCCTACTTGTTGGTTCCGTGTGCAAAAAAAAAAAAAGCCTAGGCACGATGATGATCTTATTTAAGGGTGGGGGATGGGTGACTCTTCTGCAAGCCCTTCTGTGATTGGTCGAGACAGAGATTCGAAGTATCAAAGCGCAATCCGATTGGCTGCGGAGGACTTCCCACGAGGGGTTGCATGTAAAAAGGATTTTGCGAAAGGAGGTTTTATTGTTTCTTTTGCTTTTTCGGGGGAAAGAGAGCCCGACATTTGTTTGCTTATCTTGCTCCACTTCAATCAAATAACGAGAAGGAAAAAATGGTAAGACATCGGTATATGTATACTGTAATGAATGTGTAAACTGTAGAGAAGTGTTGTTGAGTAAATCCGAGCAGAAAGGTGTTGATAAAGAGCTAACTGTCAGCTAGCGTGTTAGCATCAGAGCTAGCTGGAGAAGTCGAGCTTTTAATGCACATTTCGTTAAAAAGGTGACATTAGATTCGCGTTGTGGTTAATGATTCCTGTTTTGCACAAGTTGAGTGTTTAATTTGATTCATAGTTGAGTCTTTTTTTACGCTTTGGCCTCTTATGAAATGTGGATTAGCAGCAGCAGCAGCCATTAGCATGCTTAGTTTATTAGCTTAGTAGTTGACCACACAAAGTCTCCCAAACCAGCCCTGAAAACATGAGAATCAACTGTGATGTATGTGCTGCTAAGTGACTCTGTGAGGGGAGCTTTTAATGTGTTCAAAATGAATGAAAACGTCAATGTTTTGTCGTCTTAAACCGTCTTAAAGAGGAGTCACTTAGCAGCATCCTGCTGACAGACAACAGCATGTTTTTGTTAGAATTGCCCTTTTATTAGTTTTCTCACCTTTTATTGTTTTGTTTCTAAGTTGTTTTTTTAATATACATATTATATACATGAACCATTATCGTGACTACCTCTTTTATTTGTTATCTATGTCATTGGCGGGAAAGCGACCACTGTTTAATTGGGCATCTTTAAGCTTACCTAATTAATGTAATAGTAGAGTTTAGTGTTGACTTTCTCATTTGTTGAATTTAGTTTTTGCAATGTAACCACTTATTGCACTCATATCTGGCTTTGGAAAACTCCCCAGCCCACTAATGTGTAAAATATGAGGTGGTGTTATTTTTGTTATTCAGGAGCTATTGCACAAAATCCCAACACTAGATTTTGTTGTCTTAGTAGTTGACCACACAAAGTCTCCCAAAATCAGCCCTGAAAACAGGAGAATTAACTGTGTGATTTATGTGCTGCTGAGTGAGGGGAACTTTTAATCTGTTAAAAATGAATGAAAAGTTAAATGTTTTGTCGTCTTAAAGAGGAGTCACTTAGCAGCATCCTGCTGACAGCCAACAGCAGGTTTTAGTCAGAATAGCCTTTTTATTAGTTTTCTCACCTTTTATTTTTTTTACATGTAATATATACATTAACCATTATCGTGACCACCTCTTTGATTTGTTATATATGTGATGGGCGGGAAAGCGACCACTGTTTAACTGGGCATCTTTAACATTACCTATTGAAGGTAATAGTAGAGTACCTAATACTGTGCCTTTTTAGTGTTGACTTTCTCATTTGTTGAATTGTTTCTTGCAATGTAACCACTTAATGCACTTATATCTGGTTTTGGAAAACTCCCCAGCAAACTAATTTGCAAAATATGAGGTGGTGTTTTTTTTATTTATTCAGGAGCTATTGTATGAAATCTAACACTAGATTTTGTTGTTTTAGTAGTTGACCACACAAAGTCTCTCAAATCAGCCCTGAAAACATGGACAATAAAGTAGACTTAACTGTGGTTTTATATGCTGCTAAGTGACTCTGTGAGGGGAAAACTTTTAATTTGTTAAAAATTAATGAAAAGTTAAATCGGAGGAGTCACTGTTTGGCAGCATCCTGCATGTTATTGGTCAGAATTGACCCTTTTATAAGTTTTCGCACCTTTTATTGTTTTGTTTCTAAGTTGTTGTTTTTTTTTTCTCTTTACATGTTATATACATTAGCCATTATCGTGACCACCTTTTCGATTTGTTATATATGTGATTGGCTGGAAAGCGACAACTGTTTAACTGGGCATCTTTAACATTACATTACCTAATGAAGGTAATAGTAGAGTTTAGTGTTGACTTTCTCATTTGTTGAATTTTGTTTCTTGCAATGTAACCACTTAATGCACTTATATCTGGCTTTGGAAAACTCCCCAGCCCACTAATTTTCAAAATATGAGGTGGTGTTTTTTTGTAATTCAGGAACTATTGCACAAAATCCTAACACTGTAGCCTCGCACATTTGTTTTGCTCCTCTCACTTTCTACTCTGATTTCTCTTGTTTCTTGAAATCCTCCCTATAGGCTGGTGGCAAGGCAGGAAAAGACAGTGGCAAAGCCAAGGCGAAAGCAGTGTCTCGCTCCCAGAGGGCTGGGCTGCAGGTAAATCTTTCAATCTTCGTATGTCTGTTTGTGGCTTAACCGCATACGTTTTGTTTCACTTAACCACTGTTTCTTGTCTGTTTCCTGCCAAGTTCCCAGTGGGTCGTATCCACAGGCACTTGAAGACTCGCACAACCAGCCACGGTCGTGTAGGAGCCACGGCAGCTGTGTACAGTGCAGCTATCCTCGAGTACCTCACCGCTGAAGTAAGCCTGCCCCATTTTGTGGATGTTTGTGATTAACCGTGGCACTGGATGTCACGTCAGGCAGTGTTTCTGTGTGAGATGGTGCTTTTAGCGTTAATGTCTGCTCGTGGTAACCTTTGTTCTCAGGTACTAGAGTTGGCAGGCAATGCCTCCAAAGACTTGAAGGTGAAGCGTATCACTCCCCGTCACTTGCAGCTGGCCATCCGTGGTGACGAAGAGTTGGACTCCCTTATCAAGGCAACAATTGCTGGAGGAGGTGAGCTGACGGCTTCCAAAATACATTATTTCTGTTTTATTTTTCCTATGTTCTTTCATGTTTTAGTCTCGATTGTATGAGCATCATATTTGCTTCCATGGTGTTAATGTGCTCTGCTATTTCTATCCTAATCATTCTGTAGAAATATTTACAGCTACCTTTGCATGAAACATTAAATCTTGCTAAATATTTGTTTGTTTTGTTTTCAGGTGTCATTCCCCACATCCACAAATCCCTCATTGGGAAGAAGGGCCAGCAGAAGACTGCATAGATGCCACGTTGACCAGAAATTTCGGGGCTTGGGCTTTGATAGGACCAGGAGTTCACATTTGTTCTTTTTTATTAATATTATAGCAAACAAAGAGTGATTGTTAGGATTTGTGTTGTAATATTTTCCCATAACTAGAAAAAAAAAAGTTCAGAAAACCCCTTAACGTCAAAAAAATCCCCTTTGTATGTTATTGTAGAACGTTTGACTGGGGAGTTCATTATTCTTTCAAATGACAGTGAATTTGTTTGATTGGCCTGGGACTCTGTAATGTTTTATACTGAAAAGAAATTGTTAAAACCGTTTTTTATATAAAAAAAAAACTTGTTTTGTGGTTATTTTCTTGAAGTTACAATATTTACTATAATACAAGTTTTTAAGGAGATGTTTTTCTTTTGGACAGAAAATTAGGTAACAACAACAAATTGTGAGATGGTGCTTTTTCCCCTTTTGACCTAATGTAATATTTTGAACTGCACACAGTGATGTATTAAAAGTTGAATATTTTTTTTTTTTATTATTATTTTACATCAAAATGAAAAATCATTGAAAAGAAGTTATTGCAAACTTCTGCTACAGTGTTTTGTTTATAGCACTTCAACAAATGTGTTAACCTTAAAGCGAAGTGTGATCAGGTGACACTGATCCTGCAGTTCTGTGGAGCCATATGTCAAGTACATATCACTACTATATAGTTGGTCCCCTCATATTTGGAGAAGATGGGTTGAACCATATCCGTGTTATAAAATGTATTCACAGTACCTAAATGTATACACAAACTGAAATGTCCAGACTTAAAGTTCCATTCCATTTTTCAAGTAAAGAAGTCAAAAAAAGCTACGTGTTCAGGGAAATGACTTATATTATCTTTGAATAAATACCCGTTGCATGTTATCCTTTGCTTGAAACAACTACTGGGATTATTTTTACAGTTTTGAATATGATGAGTCTTATATGTAAGGTGCCATGGCTGTCCAATAATACATGAACGAAACTGCAATATGTTTGGTTTGTTTCTTGAATATTTACATTTTAGGAAATAATCCAGCAAGAGAAGTTGGTTCAATTATCTAGAACAATTGTTACGAGTGAGTTTCTGCATTTTCAGTGTGGTTTCTTTTTATGGAGTTTTAGTTGAAGAGTAGCCTATATGTTTATAGTTTGACTTAATTTACATTTTGGTCATCTGACAAAGCATCAATTCTTAATTTCCAACAGTCTCACTTGAGGATTTGTCCTGCAGGTTTACATCATACCAGCAGGGGGAGCCACTGGCAGTTGAATTGCATCACTTTCCTTTCCATTAATCAATAAGTAGAGATATACAGCACATATAATATTCTTCCTTCGGCCAAACACATCTGCGGCATACATGCATCAAATATTCAGGGAACATATATGTTATGAATGGACTGTTGGTTGTTATTACAGCCCAGAGCCAATAGAGGGCTCCAATGCCATACACATAGTAGGATTAGAGGTGCAGTGTGCATACAGCCCGGGCAGCAGAGACTGTACCCCCATGTTGGGCATGTTGTAATGCTGTTAAGTTGCAATAAAGTCAGCTCGACTGAAGATGAAGTCTCTCTATCTGGGAATTGATATCCGACGATATCACAATATAGTTGGAAGAAATGCTAAATGAGGCAAACCTACTGCAGAAACAATACATTACAGAAATAAGATGGATATAAAATATAATTTACTTAATTAAAAAAAAAAGTCACATGTCATGAGGTCAGGATTTTATTTGATCTAATCTTTTAATCAGGTTTTTACAATATTTCACTGAGAAGGCTTAAGAGATGTAAAAACACGATTCATCTCATACAGTTTGTATTCTTTACCTGCTAGAAATTAGAGTTAATTAGAATAAAGTTATTGGCTTATATTAATGTATAATGAGTTACAATCTAAGCTGCCAGTATTTAATGGCTGCAATATTTCATGCAAATAGGATTTTAAATAGGAAAACTTAAAAAAAAAAGAAGAAATTGGCAAGTATATTCAAACTCTTTTCTATAACTTTAACAACATCACTCTTGCAGCAATATGCCATTTTCACAGTTTTCATGATTAGTGCATTTTATTGGTTCCCCCTATACTAATAGTGAGTGCAGTTCTTGAACGCAGCCCCTTACCTGACTCCTCCTCCACCAACCCACCAATCAGGCCAGGTTATATGAGGCACCTCTTGCTTCTGCCTGCATGCTGTTGTAGTTTTGGTGTTTCTGCAGGTATGTGAAATCGCTGGTTTAAACTGTAGTTTGACATTTAAACCATGTGTTTATCGAGACTTTTGCTTTCGTGGTTTTAGCTTTTACCGTGTGACATTTACCTTACCCTGTCTCATGGTTCAGCTGCTTATCCTTAACAATTCTTTGTCATGCACCAGCTTTTTTTTGTTTAGTTTAATTTTAGACTGGCAGCTGTAATATTTTAAGGTAACATTATATTTTAAATTTCGTATTAGGCCTTTTTTAAGATATCATAAAATAAAATTAAAATAATTTTTAATCTGTTTAATCATCTTTTCTTTCACTACAGCTCCAGTCCCATCTTATTTAGTGCTTTTTCTTTGATTAATTCCAATAAAATATTTGACATCTCTTGCAAATGCATCTCTGCTTCATCAGTAACGAATCTGTGTGCCTTATCCATTTGCCCACCCGATTCGACTGTTATCAGGCCATTAAATAGGCGTTATCAGTCGCTATAAGCACCATAGATGTGGGTCAGTAGGGGCCTACTTCATTGTGAAAGTGAAACTTAAAAGCAACACAATCTAACATGTTGTAAAACTGAACGAAACATCACGCTTTGAACACAAACAGAAAGGCTTCTTTAGGTTTAGGCAATAAAACTACAACTTCTTTAGGTTTAGGCAAAAAAACAAAACAAAGACAACCACACATTGTTGGTTTCACACGGGATGCAAACTCCGGTCTCCTGGGTGAAAACCCTGTGTTTCAACCTCCACCCCTCATGGAGCTTCACAAGTCTATACTACAGTGCCCGACTTCCGCTTCTGCTCCTGTCATAATTAAAAATACCATGTGAATAGAACATAAAATCTACTAGTGGCTATAGTAGGCCCTTATTGACCCACATCTATGGGTCTTATAGCGACTGATAACGCCTATTTCATAGCCTGACAACAGTCTAATCGGCTGATTTACCAGAAAAGTATTCACGGTTCTGTTCAGTATTTCCTGGGGTGCAAGTCCCCAGGTGGCGTTGTCGGCTAGTCTACTTTCAACTTATTGTCCCCACCTCTCTTTGTCACACAGGGTAAACACAGGTTGTAATTAATAACCTTAATTATGGCCCTGTTCCATTTAGGTTGGTCAGGGTCCTGGTATTGGGCATGCTGGCTCACTGGAATGGCTGACACACTAAATAGAATGGCACCATAATTCATTAAATCAATTACATCTGTGTTAAAAAGGGCCCATTCTTTTATTTCCATTATCATTCATCAGAAGCCTGATTAGCTTTAATTCCCTTACAGAAACAATAGTCTAACTATATTTTACTCCTTTGTATCCCAACAACACCTCGGCGTCATGCTCGTCTCATTATTTCCTTTGTTGCTCCCACTGGCTGAAGTGTCAGAAAAACTTCTTGTTATATGAGCTGCAAATGATGTGGAAGAGATGAGTACGACTGCAGAAGAACAAGCAGCTCCGAGGGTGACGGGAACAGAAAACTGGTTCATTAAAACAAAGTTTTGTTTACTCCTGTCTGACTCAGAGGTGTAATGACTCTGAAATGATAAAACATGCTCTTTCAGCTGCGTGGGGCTCACAGCCCAACGCGGACGGCGAGGATCTTATTACAACACTAACAGGACTGACCTTTGCAAGAACAGCAATAACTCCACTATCGTCCTGAGGCCCACAGTCTGACAAACCTCAGATCTGAGTCACACTGATTTAATACCATTTTGACAATTTACCAGCCACAAATGGACATATTTTCAAGATTTAACTGGAGGAACACAACGTCTTCTAAATTAGAGTCAGAGCTGTTTTGCTGTATTTGTGTGTTTGCATTTGCTGTGAGGTAGGTCTTCTGGAAAACTGATGGCTTTTACACTTGCTAAAGCAGCTGTTTGTTCTAGAAGAGCTGTGAGTACATGCTAACATGCTGATATTTAGCAGTATGTTCACCATCTTACCAACGTAACATTTGTAACAGTACTAAAAGTACAGCTGAGGCTGATGGGAGAGTTACTAGTTTTTCAGGTGTTTGGTCGTAAACAGTCGGCTACCTCCGTGTCTGAGAAGTGAAGCCAAAGCTGAAGTGCCTTAAACTTGCATTCTTTCTAATAGCCAGCAGGGGGCGACTCCTCTGGTTGCACAAATAAGTCTGATTGTATAGAAGTCTATGAGAGAATGAGCCTACTTCTCACTTGATTTATTACCTCAGTAAACATTGTAAACATGAGTTTATGGTCTCAAACAATAGTTTCAAGTCTTTTTCAATACAGCATGATGTTCATTTAGTAAATTATGGTCCCATTTAGAGTCAAATAGACCATAGAGAGGCGAAGTCCATCCCCTTCCGGTGGACCCCGTGTGACCTTATTTTGGAAAAAGTATGTACGGTAGTCAACAGCGAGAGACAAATATTGTTTATACTGTTTGAATTGCGCCATGAATCACACGTTTGTCAATCTAAAAGATAATTTTGCAAGTCAAGACAGTCGTAGGTTTGTCGTAGAATCATTTAGTTTTTTTGTGAAACCGCTCAGTGAACAACATCTCTCGTCTTGCACAATATACGTCACCAACACTAGCTAGCTAGCTAACTTAGCTATGTTGCTCGCACAAATGAAACGTTATCTTACCTGATGTGTTTTATCCAGGGACTCGTGGTCTTTTTATCAGCCGGGAAGTGAAAGAACGAGCGAGACCCGTTGCTGGTGTGAGTACATCCCATTACGAAACACACAGGCGTCGTAGCTTCAGAAAGAGAGACGTCACTTACGCCTCTTTTGGTTGTGTAGTCTTTCTAATTACATATTTTCACAGTCTTATACTTCAACAGTTTTACAACAAACTGAGATTTTGCAAAATTGCAATTCAAACGGGATCAAAACTATTAAATGATTAGTTTCTCGCCGTTGACTACAGCGTGGCTACCTTGTGATTGACAGGTCATTACTTCAGCGTTGTCCGGTGTGGGAGTTGTCCGTGTTTTCGTCTTACAACTTTAATCCTTTCACAGTGTGTTTTCAGTTGATGAAAGTTAATTGTAACATTTTGGTCGACTTAAAATGTCTTATTCAGCATTCGGTTGTACTTAGCACCACCCTCTCGTGTCACTTCTGGTTGCAAAAAACCAAGATGGCGACGGGCAAAATGCCGAACTCAAGGCTTCAAAACAGCAGTCGGCGTACAATACCGCTGCACAAGGCACCCTTTAGCACATGTATGAGATGCATCAGGCTTTCTATTAACTGCAATGTAAACTCATCCGTGTCATAATGAAACACACGTGACGTAGTTTAAAGAGCGTAAAAACACACACCGGACAGGCGGGAGGACAGGTGGAACGGTCCAACAAACACAAGGCTTTCATCCAGGAGACCGCTGTTTGTGTCCCGTACGTTAAGTTTCACTTTAATGTTACAATCAGCAGTTTGTTTTTTCCCATGTTCACAATGTCAATTCACATTTTCACTTTACAAACATAGTAGTTTTTGATCCCAACCATGTTGTTTGTTCCTAAACCTAACAAAGTGATTTTGTTTCCTAAACCTAAAGTGGATCTACAAGGACCATGACAAAGCAGCAGTATGCGACGAGTTGGGAGGAGAACGTGTTGCAGTCTCTTGGTGGCGCTAGAGGAAAAGTCAGGGGATCACAAAAGTAATTCACTGTTTGTTCAACATTTTATGGCGATCCATCCAATAGTTGTTGAGATATTTCAGTGGTGGACTTACTGACCGACATGTCCATCCCTGTCTTGTGGCTTAAAATGAACTATTCCTGTCACAGCACAAGCAGTGATAGATAGCCTTCTAGCTGATCAGAGAAAGAAAACAACACTAAAAACTCAGTTTGACTGACAGGTGATCTCTGAGAAGTGCAGCAGAAACACAACATAAAATATGCCACCAAAATAGAACATCTAATCCTGCAGATACAGTGAAGCTGATGCTGACAAACACTCCGAGACAAAGTTGGTTATGAAACTGCTGCAAACTCAGGAAGCCCAACACATGTAGTAAAGATTCCTCTGATCAAATGTGACATGAGATGTATTGTCCACATGGGTGCGAGCCTCAGCAGGGAGCACATGAAAGATGCAGCTGCCTCACATCTTCAAAGAGCGTGAATCATTTGTTTATTCTTACATCTCTCTCTCCGTCTGTCTATACAGTTTTCTCTTGAGGACGGTGGGAGGGTGACAGCCAGAGGTCAGCCTTCAGCTCCCATTCTCTTCTGCAGCGAGACGCCTCAAACGCACCACGCAAAAAGTGACAATGTTTAAGGTAATGATTCAGAAAAGTTTCTATTGCTGGATGCTGTAACAAGAGTTGCCATTCAATCTGTAATGAATATCTGAAAGCGTTTTGTTTTAAATCATTTTCTGGGGAAAAAAAATCTTGTTTTTGAAAACAGAAAACTCATGATGTAGTCTCAATGTTTGACTGATGAAAAAATTAAAATGTTTCTTCGCAGCATGAAAACATCATCAGTAAAACCTTAAAGAAATCATCACTTTAGACGCTTGTTTTTGGTAAATCATGTAAAAAAACTAGTGTAAGCTTCCTATTTTTAAAAACTAGGTTCATCCTCAATCAACAAGAGAGTCATGAATGCGCTGCACATAAGTATATTTCATTGGGTCAAATTAGGGGTGTCGCGATATACCGGTAGTGACGATAACTGTGATAATTAAAATGAAATATTGATATCATGTTAATAATACACATATGATAGTATCATGTAAATAATCCAGCACCTCTTAAAGGGCCACTATGTAACATGTCGAGGGATCTATTAGCAGAAATAGAATATAATATTCATAACTATGTTTTCATTAGTGTATAATCACCTGAAAATAAGAATCGTTGTGTTTTAGCTTAGAATGAGCCCTTCATTTCTACATAGGGAGCAGGTCCTCTTCACGGAGTCCGCCATGTTGCCACAGTAGCCCAGAACGGACAAACCAAACACTGACTCTAGAGAGAGCCTTTCCCGTTTGTGTGTTACCTGAAAGCCACCGTAGTTCTCCGACATGCTTGTGAAACTGAGGTAACGTGAGCCGCAGAGTGCAAAACCATGGTACCACCAGCTGCCGTCTGACTTCCGTTGCTCCTAAACTAGTGTTATTATGGTAAGGATGGCTTCTGAGCGAGGCGAACGGCGTTACCACGGTTTTGAACTCGGTGGCTCACGTTACCGCAGTCTTGGAAAGGAAAGAGTGACCTCATGCGACCGTGGTGTAGTTCATTTATAGCCTAACGTTAGCTTTTTACTTCTGCCGATTGCATTCACACTTCAAAAATCAGAAAAGTGGTGTTCGTTTGTGAAGGTTATCTTGGCGAACATGTAAGTATCAAACGTTTGTTTGCCACAGAGCTTATTTTCTGTAATAATCCAAAATCCAATGGAAAAATCCCATTGGCTTTTCGTTGAGGGAACCAGGGCGATGCTAACTTCCTGGCTGGCCAGAGTTTAACCTTACCCTAGTGGATTGTGGGACAGTGAGTCTCACATAAAACTAAAGCAATGTCTGGGTTAGAAACAGCCCACATATCCTTTATTCCCGTAATTTAAACTTTGTACTCTGATGTCATGACATGTCGGCCTGATCTAGTTCTTCTAGATGAACTGAATTAAGTTCAGAAATCCATTCTGGCGTTGGATAAAGACAGGACTCAAACACACACAGCACCTCAGGTGACCTGTGTGGTGGTGAAACTGGAGATAATTCCTTGAATAACATCACGATGAAAAGAAACGCAGGCGTCCTTTGATCCTCGATGTAAAGAGCACGTTAGATAGACACTGACAGAGAACGTCTTCATACACTCTGGGAGAGAGGAGCTTTCAGAGGAACCTGTCAGTGACTCTGTGTCTTTATGTTTGATGTTTTTAAACGTATAAAACCTTATAGCCGGGTTCAATACCAGGCAGGAGACTGTAGGACTGAACACATTTATTAGAAGGACATCTTAGAAAAACACAAACTACATTGGAAATAAGAAACAAAAAACAAGTTTTCAAGGTGTCTACTTTCAAAAGAGCTAAAAAAAAGAAGGTATTTTCACTAAAAGTTTCTCTAAAAGGCAGTCTTGTAAAATAACAAAAGAATGAAGTAAACTGGATGACTCAACTAGCACACACACACACACATACACACACATATATTACAACTGTTGAGAAAAATCAAAGCAAGGAGTTGGTTTCTGTTTGAAATTGTCCACACTGAACCTTGTTTTATGCAAATAGAGTTCATAGTGCAACAATTCATTAATTCAACCATCTTTTCACCACTATTTCTACGTCACTTCAAAGTCCACACATCTTCTTTTAACACCCCACAAATGAGCACTAACAAGCAGTCAGTTGTGTTTTCACGTTCAAACTTGCGTATGGCACGGTTGTCGTGGCTTGGTCAGGTGAGTCTATCCATCCAAGGAGGCACCAGTAGGGTCACGGTAAAGGTTTGTTTCAACGCGAGCAGCTCAACATGTCTTCACACACATACTGTATGTGCTGCTTTAGTTGGCCACATTTATACCTGAGTAGGTATCAACAACAAGAGATGTTTATGACTTTAATTGAACTAAAATGGTTCCACTCATCTACCTACAAAAACACACGAACCACAGTTGTCTCTCTCCCTCCGTCTCCCTGAATGTGTTGACATTATTTGTCTCTTTTAGCCGCTGGATCAGCACCAGGAAAACGACCTCCCCACCATTTCAAAGAACAACTTGTTGGGCTTCCTGAAGTAGTGACAAAGCTTCTTAAAGGCCTGGGTGCTCAGCGGCGCGTGCGGCCTGCCTTTAGACTCGTCCAGGCACTTGTCGTGCCCGGCAGACAGGAGGCAGTAGAAGCCCTTGGTGGTGTTGTAGTAGAAGTTGTTGGGGCTAATCCTGGGCGGCAGGTTCAGAAACCTCTCGGCCTTCCTCAGCTCGGGGAAGGGATCCCGAATGAGCGCGTCGCCGTCCACCACGTGGATCTGCTCCCTGGGGAAGACCTCCAGCCAGCGAGCCAGATGCTGGTGGTACAGGCTCCTCTGCAGCGCCTTGTACCCTGGGTCAATGTGGCCCTTGTGAATGAGGAGCTCCTCTAGCGGCTGGTAGGGCTTGTGGCGGGTCAGGCGGTTGTGGAGGACCTGGGTGTAGTCAGAGATCAGCCTCTCGGCCGGGTCCCGGACGATGAGCAACAAGCGGACGGCGGGGTTCATGTCCCAGACACGTGCAGGAACCTGAGGGGACGCGAAGTAGCCGGGGGTCTTCTCCACTGTCAGCTGACCAGGGAAGGTAAGGGGCATCTGGGCTCGGTACCAGGCCAGGCCTCGGCGGAAGTGCTCCTCCAGGTTGAAGTAGTGCACCTGACAGAGGGACAGAAGGTGGTGTTAGTGAAGACAAGGAAAGCAGCACAGGGGTGTGGTTTCACCTATTTTTACCTTTTCACTTGGACCGCGGGAGTTAGACAAAGAGGGTGAGATAGGCATGGATATTTTCTGTCGACCGTCACTTCACGTTTAGTTATTCCAGTTAGCCTTATTGGTTGTAATTCCTTTAATTTAATAAACAGTGAAACGCATCTGGTCTTTTGGACTTTTCGGAACGAGTCACACAGTAAGGAGCCTACTTCAGCTTCTTAGCGGCTTTTTAATTGATAGTAGTCGCTACACTTTCTTTAAAGGGACAGTGTGGAGGATTTGGTGGCATCTAGTGGCGAGGTTGCAGATTGCAACTATCTGAATATCCCTCTGCTCACTCCTCCCTTTCCAAGACTGCAGTAACGTGAGCTGCAGAGTGCAAAACTGTGGTGACGCCATTCGTCTCGCTCAGAGGTCATCCTTACCATAATAACACTAGTTTAGGAGCAACGGAAGTCAGACGGCGGCTGGCGTTGCCACGGTTTTGCACTCTGCGGCTCACGTTACCACAGTTTCACAAGCACGTCGGAGAACTACGGTGGCCTCCAGATAACGTAAAAACACGAAAGGCTCTCTCTAGAGTCGGTGTTTGGTTTGTCCCTTCTGGGCTACTGTAGAAACATGGCGGACTCTGTGAAGAGGACCCGCTCCCTATGTAGATATGAAGGACTCATTCTAAGCTAACAGAAACACAACGATTCTTAGTTTCAGGTGATTATACACTAATGAAAGCATAGTTATGAATATTATATTCCATTTTTCTGCTAATAGATTCCCCTAAATTTGACAGACTGTTCCTTTAATGGAAATGGAAGAATCTGTAGGGATGAGAAATGTTTCTATGAGACACTGAACTCTTTTCATTTTGTCCTCGTCTTGTCCGGACCAATCTATTCCTTCGCTCCAGCTTTCCAACTTTGCAGTCCTCACCTCGAACCACCCTGATTAGGATTGCTCTCTGTGCAGCTTCTTCGGGACAGGCCCGTCATCATTCATAATCACGTAAGTAAACCGTAGAAAGGCTGAGCTGACTTTGTTCTCATTTTATGTACGCCTCTCTGCATTGATGATGATGATGATGATGACAGGAGAAAAGTTCACCTAGAGTGGGACACAAATTCACCTTAACACTTTTACAGGTTAAACTTGATATATTGAGATACATTTGCAGCAGCTTGACAAAACACTGTCCATGCTTAATGTATACTATTATGAGCAACCGGCTGTTATTTGTTCCAGGTAGGAAACATCACGGTTTATTGGGGAAATAGGAGGATAAGACCTCTCATAAGACACCTCATAGATCTCTGAAAGCATGCGCTTCTTTGTACTGAGTCACAAGCCAAAAAGGTTTGGAACCACTGGATTAATGCTGTATTTTATTAACCCTCTGAAACCAACAATAGACCTGTTTTTATCACATTTATAGGGGTACAGGGGGTCTTTAGGGGGAGATAGCAGGTCAACAGTAGATGTCACATAGAAGTAGTGTACAACATCTGAAAGCTGAGAACCTGAAGATGAGATTTGAGATGCAGCTCAGACAAACATGAATTAATAAATTAATTAATCAATTAAAATGAATTGTAAAAGTGTATAAGAGTTTAGAACATGATGATAGTATATGATGGCCATTTCCATGCTATATTATGTCTCATAAGTTGTTTAGGGTTGATACCATTTGTTACACAGATTTGGGGCAAAATTTCCCAATTTTTACTACTCCAGAATTGATAAAATGGTTAAAAATTCCTCCTAAATACCACATTAAGACACCAAGACCTTGAGGAACATCATAGAAACAGCCATGCTGTGATTTGGTATCAAAAACGTTTGACATTTGGAGATTTCTGCAAGAATTTCATTTTTCTGCGATTGGATGGTGAGCACTTCTGTTGTGAAAACTGCTCAGAAACCCCCTTATTGTCAATCTAGCTAGGAAAACCATCCATCATCTGAATGCTCTAGGTCTCTTGTTTGTGGTTGTAAAGTTTCATGAGGCTGTGATTATCCTAGAGGTCACCACAGGTCATTTTATACAGTGGGATCAAATAAAAGAAATGGTCTCACTACAATGAAATGGCCACTATGGGGACTAACATCATCACACATGAATACAGTTGGGCTCAGTGGATCCACAAGAGTCTCAGCGTTACAGTGATACCCAATTTATGCAATTCCAAGACTGTTTAGGGACCCCAGCATGCATAAATATTCAAATACACCATTTTAGAATAGGCAAAAATATATACGTACTTCATTCAAAAAACTGCATGTTTTTTTGCCCCAAACTGCATGTGATTATCATAAAGTGGGTTAGTCTGTAAAGGGGAGACTCGTGGGTACCCACAGAACCCATTTTCATTCACATATCTTGAGGTCAGAGGTCAAGGTACTCCTTTGAAAATGGCCATGCAAGTTTTTCCTCGCCAAAATTTAGCCCAACTTTGCAGCGTTATTTTCCGACATGCTAGCATGACATGGTTGGTACCAATGGATTTCCTAGGTATTCAAGTTTCATATGATATTCAGCTTCACTTTAGCTGAACTTTAAACTGAACCTGCTAATGCTAACCCTCTGAAAGACAGGAAAGTCGGTCGGGATCACCCAATGTGAAATCTTAATCTGAAAAGCAACAGTTAAGCTTTTAAATAAATGTAGTGGAGTACAATATTTCACTGTGAGATGTAGCGGAGCAGCAGTATAACATAGTATAAAATGTAAATACATACAAGTAAAATACATCAAAATTGTACTTAAGTATAGTACTGGAGTAAATGTACTCAGTTACTTTCCCCCACTGGTGGTGGTATAGTACAGTTATCAGGTGACAGTGACGGCCTTTTACCTCGGCCTTTGCCACTTCCACGTCTGGGTGCAGGTTGAGCATCTCCAGCAGGGCTCTGGTGCCGCCTTTCCGCACGCCAATAATAATCGCCCCGGGCAACCGCAGCTGGGTGGCATTGTGAGAGGAGGAGGAGGATGATGATGAAGAGGAGTAGGCAGGGGAGCTGGAACCCCCGCTGCGTAATTCCCTTAAGCACATAGACAGCTGAGTCTGCAGCAGCAGAAGCACCAGCAGTGCTAGTATCACTGTCCACAGCATGGTGCCACACACACACACACGCAGACACACAGAGGTGGAGGGGAGGTTATGTGCACACACTCATGAAGCACCCGCACTTGTACAGAGTTGTGCTTGTTATCAGTCAGCAGGGGGTCCCAGGAGGAAGCTCTTCAATTGGACAACCTATGAAGAAAGAAAAAAAAGGTTATTGTCCACTTGCTGTCTCACTCCATCGCTTTCTTCTTTAATACAAGGTGGAAAAGGGATAAACGCTGCTGATAAACAAGAAACATGAGGTCCTCTCTAATGTAAATCAAATGGATAAAAAACTCAGAGCTGAACTGAGATCTTTTTTTTTTACATTTCTTATCAAGTTTATTGCAACATATTAGCACATTTTATGACATATAAAGATTGTAGCTCTTAAAACAAGGAGACGGCAGTATCAAATCATAAAAATCAACAGCAAGAAAGAAGGAAATTAATATTGTATCTTCTGTCTGGAACCACCCAACACGTTCTCATCTCAACTTGTCACATACTGACGCTTTGTCAGACCCCTCGGCGTCACTTTTCGGTCGCAGTAAACACGTGTTTAATGTTGTGAATTAAACAAAAACACTTGCTTAGGTTTAGGCAAAAAAACCCACTACAGTATAGGAATAACGTAGTTTAGGTTCAGGAAAGAACTTCATGGTTGGGCTTAAAACTACTACGTTTGTACAGTGAAAATGACACTGAACGAAGAGCTGATTGTAACGTGAGGCACGGAACACAAACAGCGGTCTCCTGGATGTAAGCCTTGTGTTTGTTGGACCCATCCACCTCCCCTCCCACCTGCCTGGTCTCTTTCGCTCTTTAAACTACGGCACCACAGCACAGTGTTTAATATTGTCGCGGATGGGTTTACATTGTAGTGAATTGAAAGCCCAGTGTGTCTCATTCCGTCTCTAAAAGGTACCTTGTGCGTCGTTATTGAACGCCAACGGCCGTGACAAAGCGCCGGTATTTGACGCCCTGGGAATGAGAACAATCTGAACCATCATTGTCAGTTATTTGTGTATTTGTTTATTTGACTGGATCCTCATTAGCTTATTTCATAGCAGCTGCTAATCTTCCTGGGGTCCACACATGTCCAATTAAAACACTGATACAGTAATGAAACGCTAAGATTCGAATGTAAAAAAAAATCAAAAGTAGATTAAAAAAAAGAGCAGAAATCGATTAAAACAAATCAATAAGAGCACAGAAATAATCAATAATACAAATAATTGGTTCAAACAAAATACAGGTAGAGTGTGCCAAGCAAGCACAGACACGGCTACATGTAAGCACACAACCATTCATTCAATTTAAAGGTTCATATTTGTTTTTTAAGTTTCTACGAGAAAATGTTTACATGATTTAATGTTCAAAAAACACATTATTTTTCTCATACTGTCTGAATGTCCCTGTATTCACCCTGTCTGAAACAACACATCCTCACTCCCAACGCCGCTTGGTCAGTGCCCCTCGGCATCAGAGACCGACGCATGAGGTGCCCCTCTTGCGTTACTTTTGGACGGACCAGGGACAGCGTGTCAATATACCCTCGTTACATGCATAGTGTCCTTTCAAAATAAACTTCCTTTTTCACAGGAAGTTATGTTTAGGCAACATAATCACTTAGTTAGGGTTAGAAAACGGTCGTGGTTGACGTTAACTTCACTGAAGTATGACTCACGTGACTAACGGGACTACGTGGCAAAATAATCAAAACGTTACTTTTAGTTTCATATGGGACACGAACACCGGTCTCCTGTTTTTGTTTGACCCATCCACCTCCCCTCTCACCCCACCCAGCCTTAGCGGACTCTCGCGCTCTTAATACTACGTCACATGCTCTGACCGTCCCTTATCTGTCCGAAAGTAACGCAAGAGCGGCGGTACTTGACGAGTTGGGAGTGAGAATGAGCCGTGACAATCTGTTAAGCATATCAATAAAAGTAGTTTGATATGAATAATGGATTATAATAATGACTTAAAGATTAATGACTTCTGTTTAACAATTTAAATTGTATAAACGTCAATACAACATACAATACAGCCCTGTCTCTGCATGACAACATGCCGGTGTTCTGTTCACTTTTCTGCATTTCTGCAAATCAAACATACAAATACACTAACAGATCTCCTGAAGATGCACAGGTTTGAAAAACGGGTGCATTCCGACATGATAAAATCACAAAACCTTCTGCACAGAAAGAATAAAAATGTTTCCTTTGAGCCGAGGGAGAATGCTGTGTCGGCATCACTCACAGATTTCGAGGGAGTAGTCACAGTGTGTTTCTTTCTCATCTCACATAGCTACAGCTCCATGCACGCCATGCTTGCTCGACTGTTCCACGATCCCGTACGTCTGAGACGGCTCTGCACTCATTTTTACAAAGTCCCAGTCCAAGCAGCAGCGGTTTCAGCCCAGAGTATAGGACTGTGATGTGATTAGGGCCAGAAGATATTGAAATATTAATCTACATCTAAAGCACACAGAGAGGAGATGCATTGAAAATTAATGCTGTTATGAGGTTTAGGACGTCCCCAAGGTGCACGAACACCCCTCTGAGTTCAGCTGAACCACTTTTACAGTATAGAGGACAAGTTGAATGTCTCACCGAGAGACACGGAAAGACTGTTTTGTTTCAGCTGAGCGTCAAATATAATAAAACAAACCTGTGGTCAAGCCACAAAATGTTCAAATATATATTTATTCTGAGGCAGTGAATAGTGAAGCGCTCTCTTCTCCCTTGAGCAACACACGTAGACCAGATATAAAATTGGTCAAATTAAACAGCTTGCAGCTGTGTTCAAAACTTTAAGTGATGATTTCTTTCACACGGTTGTTAGCAAAATGCTAAACCCCTCCTCTTGTTCTTCTGCTTTTCCTGTTGTTGTTGTTGTTACTGTTGAAGCCGCCCTGATGCGACTGAGTTATTAATTAGTGTAACAATGTTCTGGTTCAGAGGAGGAACCCTGTCTAGCGTTGTTCCTGTAGTGGAGCGCTAATTGCACCTTCAGGGAGCTTCCCTGCACCCCCGACCTTCTGTGCTATCCCCTGGCTTGGCGACATTGTCGTCATCGATGTTGCAACCTTTGCCATCCCTCGTTGACTGTGAATGAGAGTTTCAATGCAAAGCAGTGTTCGGTTTGTCGATGTAGGCGTTATGGGAGTGTGGTGTTCACTGCCGTGTTGCAGCGAGGATAGGCTTCAGCAGATTTATTCTAAGATAAATATTTTTGGCCTTCTGCGGTGCTTCTGTGTCAGACCAGTTGATGTTAAAAATGTATGTGAGTGAAATCAATTATAGATAGTTAAAATCCATGGACATTTTCATGACAAGAATATTTCAGAGGAAGATTAAACAGCTCCCTCTTTTTGTCTGTTTTTATGGTTAAAATATTTTTTGATTTAATAATTCAAAAATCAAGGCCAGCTTCCTGTATTTTATTATGAAAAGAGCTGTTTGATCCCCTTTGACCCTCTTACTGCAAAGTCAGGGCTGAGAATTTAGAGGCTGCACTTGATGAACCGTAAAGTTTGTTTTTGCTTTTATTTTTTTTGTTTAGTTTATTTGAGAAGTACGACGGAGTATTAGGGGCCACACTGAGGAAAAAAAAATTGGAGATTTCGAGAATAAAGTATATAATAATAATAATAATAATAATAATAATAATAATAATAATGATAATAATAACATAATACATTTGTAATTTAATGAGAATAAAGTCATACTATTTCAAGAAAAAAAAAATCGTAATTTACCTGAAAAAAAGTAATTTTCTCCTCCACAAAAGAGACAATTTCCCCCCAGGTACGTGTGGTTCGTTCTTTGGAATAAAAACAGTTTCTTTTCAAGGTCCTGATACTTATGATAATGTGGTGCTGATGTGCCAAAAGATTAAGTATTTAGTTATTTGTGAAACCTAAACAAAAGTATAACTTCACACGTGCTGCTCTATTTCCCCTTTTAAAATAACATGTAAAATTACTACTTTATAATATTATGACTTCATTCTCATAATATTATGACTTTATTTTCGAAATTTCTGATTTATTTTTTTTCCTCAATGTGGCCCTAATACTCTGTCGTAGAGAGGAAATGAATAAATGCACATGGTATAAAGAATGCCAGAATTAGCCAAAAGGCTATTTTTCATCTGTTCTGTGTGGCCAAGGTGTAACAGAAGGCTTCCTAAAATACAACACAACAAAAATATAAAAGTGGACATGCAGTTTAAAAGTTGGAAAAGGACACACAGTTGTTAAAAGTAGTAGAAACAGTAGTGACATGTATAACTGCTAACAAGCAGGACTCATAGATAGAAGCAGCAAAAAGACAGTTGTATTTATTAATCATCAATTGTTTTATTTGGTAGTGAAAGATCTGTAGGTGTTTAGTTGTCTGATGTGAATTGGAGTTACATTCCACTCTTTTGAACCTCTGACAGACCAGGCTGACTGGCTAAAAGCACTTTTCTCTTATAGACCCCCCAGTGACACGATTAGTATCAGCTCCTCTGTTGATAGAGACTACAAGTGGTGAAACCATATAGTTGTTTAACTTTAAACAAAATATGTCTAACAGACTTTTAAGCCAATGAAATGTACTTCCAAAATATTTCAAGACATCACCACAGTGATGCTCGCCTCACCACTCTGGCAAGGCTTCAAGTGAAGACCAAAATTACCAGAAAAAACTTTAATCAATCAGTGCGGCAAACCAAATACAATTAATCTTCCATATGCGGCTCGTTGTCATCATGTAAACCGCTCTACATACTTCACTGATTTGGTCTGGCTCGCAGCTGCAGAGCTCAACCGATTCTCAGAGGATGTTTTCTTCAGACTAAAGGTGCTCCGTGTCTCATTCACTTCAATTAAAAACCTGTACGACTGATGGATGCATGTTTTCGGTGCGTTTTCGATTTTGTGAATTTGCACAGTTGGCTTTAGAAATAATATTATTTTGTTGTTCGTTCTGTTTGAAAATGATTTTTGATTGTTGCAGTCTCCCATCACTGTTTTGCACAATGCACCAGACGATAAACTGCAGCATAAACACCAGGCTGTGCATTCAAATGTTACACCAGCTCTTTTTTCACCTCGGAGCAATCCTGTCTCTTTGCAACTGTAGCCTGCATTATGTCTCCAGGTAAGGTTTTTTTTTTTTTTTTCCTTAGTGTGGAACGAGCTACATTTATATACGACATGCAACTCGTGGGCGCCCTGGTAGAGACGACAATTAGCATCCTGAGTCCCCTTGTGTGTGTTTATGTTTAGGCAATAAAAGCGCTTTAGGAAAAGATTGTGGTTTCAGTAAAATAAATGCATCACGTCACTGTTGACTTTTTCAGTAATAAAGAAAGACCACGATCTTTAACCAAGTGCTGTGAGCGCTTAAACATCACCATAGTTTAAACGGGTCAAACACAGGACTTTCAAGCGGGAGACTAGCGTTCGAGACCGGTGTTATTTTTTTTGCAAGTTATTAGTGACGTTTGTCACGTGTTTTCCGTACTGACGTTATGTTTTACTTAGTTTACGTACTTATTTAAGCCCAACCGTGATGTTTTCCCTTAACCTAAGTGGTTTTGTTGCCCCCTGCTGGTACTGCACCTTCATACAGACGTGTAATATTCACGTCTCTGCGAGGCAAAACGTGACGCTGACACGCTGTCCTCTGGTGGACAGGGCAGGTCTATCACATGCTTTGGTGTGATATCAGATTGGATATAGCTATCTGTCACTCATGTCTTTTGAATACTTCTCTGTGAATTCAACCGGTATCAAATGTCCTCTATATGAACTCTGCCTCAGCGTACATTAGCTGCAGAAAGAACGCCAGATTCAGAGCACCTGCAATCATCATTTTGATCTGAAGTAGCAAACTGTGGGCCAATCAGAGTGTGTACAGTTCATGTGTGTGTGTGTGTGTGTGTGAGCTACTGAGACAAAGAGAAATCTTTTGGGAGGTTTTTGTGTGTGTGTGTGTGTTGCACAGCGAGACACATGCGCTGTGTTAAGTGGTAGCGTGAGTCCCTTGTGACTCCTCTGTAAGCTGGAATATTCCCCTGCTGTCAAGTCGCTTCGCTTCCAGCTCCCCTCATGACCTTCCTCTCTATCTCTCCTCCACCTCCTCCCACCCTCCCTCTCACCTTTCCTTGTCCTCTTCAACCCTCACCCTTGTTCTCCGTTTCCTCATCCTGTTCCTGACTCTTTTCTTCGTGAGTCGTTTGAATCCCTGTTTATGTGGCTCCGCTAAACCCCGGCTCCGTGCTAATGGGGATGCCCTGCAGCAGCCTCTTAGCTGCTCATAAATAAAACACAAGCGCACCTTTCTGCCCTGAAATATTTTTTGAGTGAATGAACTTTTAATCTTGACGAATTGGAAATGAGACAGGATTAGATTTAGAAATGAGAAACAGCTCCATGTACATGTCAAAAGTGTCCTGGGCTTAATTCAGCTCCTATCATTTTGCTGCACTTGAAACTGTTTCTTCACTTCACTCTCAAATATTTGGATTTGAAAGCTTTCATATACTGTAGTCCATTCTTTGTACTTTAAACTGCAGATGTCATTAAAGGCCCTGACACACTTAGCCGAAGATCGGCCGCCGGACAGTTTGGGGACGTCGGTGAGCGTCTGTCGGCCTAATTTTTGCGGTGTATCCCGCACCGTCGGCTCTAGTCTTACCGTTTCAGAGATTTTTCGGCCAGTTCAGCGTGTTGAATCGGCGGCGGAGCTCGTTGGTGAGAGAAATCACTCAGATTGGCTGCCAAGCTTCAACGAATCAGTGCACGAGAAGAGAAACACAATTTGGGAAAGCAAGCCAATGAGTAAAGTCAAGAGGAAAATAACAGAAGGCTCTTCTCATTTTTCATCTTCATCTCATCTGATCATTCCAACACACGGATATTTTCACAGCGACATGGCCGTCTGGAATGAAGCTAAGTGGTGAGTGAGAGTGGTGTGAAAATGAAAATGTACGCATTATAGCAACGGCTTCTATATCCGCCGTCCTCGGTCTTCCGGTTTCCCTTTTTGAATAATGAATACAGACTACTGCTACCTGCCGGTGTTGAGAGTTATTTTCTGAACTGGCCGTCGGCTGTCGTCTTTGCGGCGTGTTCAAATGTAACTCGTCGGCCAAGACAAAGGCGACGTAAGGCGACTCAACAGTCGGCCTTCATCGCCGCTAGTTCTTTGACGTTGGCTTGGTGTGTCTGGGCCTTAAGATAAAAAAAGACTATACACTTACTTTACAATATATTCATCCCCTTCACTCAATGCTCCTTGAAATATACTTTTTATTTTGACTGAAAAAACACAACTGGGGGAAAAACACTTGAGACATTTCTGTTTAACTTCTTTGTCATCACTGGTATGTCTGTATTTATGTTTTAATTTGTTTTCTGTTTTATCACCAGCAGCTTGAATTGCTTTTTTTTAATATGAGATGGTGTTCTACAAATGTTGTTGTCTGCTTATTAAAACTGCTCTGTGCTGTGCAGGATTGTGAAGGATTTTAGGGCACTGTTTTTGGCTCTTTTTTTTTTGTTTTGGTGTAAATGTCACAAAACCGAAACAAAATGTCCGACTTCATTAGCAGCGCTTAACGGCTGGACGGCTCTTTTTATCATCACCATATGAGCTCTGAGTTGGCCTCTTAGCTCTGCTCAATGAGGCTCACACGAGTCATTGCAAGTCCTTGTCTTTGTCGCTCATCGCTCCTTGTGATTCACATTAGCCAGCATGGATAGGGAGAACAAACAACAACAACAACAATGCCAGCATTGTCAATGATGCGTGAATTCTCCATATTGACAAACACAAGTATCTGTCCGGGCTGGAAAAGATGGAGAGGGGAGTGTGGAGTGTAATTATCTGTGAAAGGCAGATGCTGTCATCTGCGTGTTGGGAGAGTCTGCGTAAGTTTTGGTGTGTGTGTGTGTGTGTGTGTGTGTGTGTGTGTGTATCCCGTCTCATCTGCATGTGTGCAGCGCCCTCGCCTTTTGTGCGAGCACGCAGCATGCGACTGCCTCCGATCCAGGCCCTTGGAAATATCTTTTTACTGAGCGATGGTATTTGGGGGGGTGGGGGAAGGATTATCCTATATGGAGAGACTGAGGGTGACAGGGAGGCAGGATGGAGCTGAGGTGTGTGTGTGTTCGCGCTCTGCAGGAGGGTGTGTGTGTAAGGCAGCAAGGAAGATTGTCCCTGGTAGGGGGTGGCATGGTGAAACGCTTCGCATTGCCAAGCCTGTCATATCACCAAGGCTGTGAGAGTCAGATAAAACTCTCTCTGTGTCCTTTCTTTCTTCTTCCATTCATTCCCCCCCTCATCCATCTCTCTTTCACACTCCTGGACTCCTTCCTTTTCCTTTATTTGCGGGGTCTCACCTTCATTTCCTCAGCCATTTGTCTTTCTTTACCTGCAGACGTCCACCTCGGCCACACTTTTCTCAGTTTTCTGTTCGTCTCCATATACCTTCTCGTGCCCCGCTCGAACAATCACGCTTGCTGATTACGGCACACATGCATCACGTCCGTGGACGTGATTGCCTTTCAGAATAAAAACCGAAATGTAACAAGGCTGGTCCTATTTCCCATTTCGTTCCCATTACCCGCCTGGAGAGAAGATGGCCAACGCTCGGAGGGGGGTCTGTAATCAAAATAGATGAAGCCATCTGAGAAAGACGGGAATCAGTCGCGCTTCCAAATCTGTCCGACTGCGGGCGTTCCTCCCGTGTCCCTCAGTTATCGCACGGAAATATGGAGGACAATGAACAGTGAGGATTTGAATGGTGGTTTAAGATGTTTGATGATGTACGAGTACAGAAAAGATACTCAAGAGATTCTACAAGTCCAGTTTTCTACTATTCCCATCACAATATGTTACAAACGTCCTTTTAAGCCCAAGAAAGCTTCCTATCTGCTGCCAGTGCTTTCAAAGTTCATAGGATAAGATGAAAGAAACATGAGATGTGGATGAGAGAGTGAAAACAACTCTCCCGTCTCCATTGAAGTCGAGGAGTTTCGCCTCTTCCAGGCACTCTGTCTATCTGTGTGAGTAGTTCGAGGCACCATGCACCAGGTACCGGGCCTGGGGAGAGAGATGCTCAGTTATCCACATGAGTGGAAGATTTGATCTTTTCCTGAGAGAGATTCAGAGTAAAGGAGAATACATAAAGAGGGCGAAAAACAGAAGTAGATCCTGACAAGAGCCTCTTCCTCTCTCTTTATATCTCTCTCTCCTTCTCTCAGAAGTTTGCCTGTGCGGCCAAAGTATGTATGGGCATTAAAAACAATATCATGTGCACTAGCAAAACACCAACACATTCTCATCCCAACTTGTCACATACTGCCGCTTGTCACGCCCCTCGGCGTCAATTTATTTTCGGCATCAAAACCACTATAGTTCCCTTTGGCGTCAATTTAGGTTTAGGCAACAAAACCACTACAGTGAGGTTTAGGAAAGAACAACATGGTTAGGCTTAAAACTGCTATGTTTGTACAGGGAAAAATGACACTGAACGTTGTGAACTAGAGTAACGAACAGCGGTCTCCTGAAAGCCTTGTGTTTGTTGGACCCATCCACCTCCCCTCCTGTCTTCCCGGTGTGTCTCTTTTTGCTCTTTAAACTACGTCACCACACCCCCGGCCCACTTTCTCGGAGCTTTTACCATTGCCACCAATGGCTTTACATTATAGAACACCTTGTGCGTATCATACCGGCGCTAAGAGCGGCGGTATGAAATGCCGATGGCTGTAACATTATAAACATGAGCTTATGGTCTCAATCTCTAGTTTCAAGTCTTCTTCAATACAGCATGATGTTCATTTAGTAAATTATGGTCCCATTTAGAGTCAAATAGACCATAAAGCAGGGGATGCTTTAGGGCGTGGCTGTCTTTTTGGTTGCCTAAAAATGTCTTATCCAGTGTTTGGTTTGTCGGTTCTGGGCTACTGCAGAAACATGACGACTGAATCCGTGAAGAGGACCCGCTCCGTATGTAGATATAAATGGTTCATTCTAAGGTAACGAAAACACAACTGTTTGTATTTTCAGGTGATTGTACACAAAAAGAAAACATACTTATTAATATTTTATTCCATTTCTGCCAATAGATCCCCCTAAACGTTACACACATGGTCCTTTACGACACTGATCCTTAGCTAGTTTATGTGCAAAGTGTTAGTGATTGGATTAATATGACTAAACAGCACACATTGGTGTAGTCACTTTACACATACAGTATCTCCACACCCAGGGCCTCCAACATGGCTGGAAGGCAGAAAGGGGGTGCTTAGCGCCTGCTGAAATCCTCTCCTCACCTAATGTCATTTTATCATTTCTTTATTTGTGGGCTTCTCTCTCTGTGTTTATCTCGCTCGCTCTGACCTTTACTGAGGTCTGTCCGTCTTTTACCCATCAGCACCCCGCTGGTTTTCAAATTAGACTCTTTGGGGGAAAAAAAACCCAAACCTCTCTGAGCAGCCAAGCGGCACACCCACCGCCCTTTCACCCACTCATCATCTTATTCACTCACACATGCATAACACCCAGATAACCCTCCCCCCCTTCCTCCTCCTCCTTCTTGCATCTTCAGCCGTGCACGCTTCCAAGATCTGGGTCAACCGTATCAAACACCAAAATGCGCCTGCTCCTTCTCCTCTCTGGTGTGTGTTGTATGGAGCACGGATATTGAGCGTGTGTGTGTGTGTGTGTGTGCAGGAAAAAAAAGTGGGGGTTCTACAGTACTGTTGTTGTTTTATCAGAAAGTGCTCGGGGGGGGGGGGGCGTCTGATTAGGAAATCCAGTTTTATCAAGGGAATCTTTGTGTGAGTGTGTGTGTGTGTACATGCATAAAAAAGCAAGCTGTTTCTGTAATAATGCATAAGTATGTGAGTGTGTGTGTGAGAAAGCGAGAGAGAGAGAGAGGCAGTCTGCCTGGCGATGCTTGGTCATCCCCTGAGTCAGGTACATAACGGGGCCATCTTTCTTTCTCTATTTCACATTTTGTCATTCATGTCTGCCTTGATCTTCTTTCCGTCTTCCTCTCTTCTTCTTGCAAAAAATAGTTTACCCACCGTTCAAGGTTGAAATACAGCCGTTGCAAAGACTTAATATCTCGGGGCTTCAGTCTAAAGAATGACAAACACTTCCGAAACTCGAAAGAACTCAAAGAGCACTTTTCTCCACCAAGGTCACAAAATCTTCTAAATTTGGGCATTTAAAGGAACAGTGCGTAAACATTTTGAGGGATCTATTAGCAGAAATGGAATATAATATTCATAACCACGTTTTCATTAGTGTATAATCACCTGAAACTAAGAATCGTTGCGTTTTCGCCTGCCGTGTTGCTCCGCCATGTTTCTACAGTAGCCCAGAACAGACAAACCAAACACTGGCTCTAGAGTAACCCATTCTCACTCCCAACTCGTCAAATACCACAAGTGACCCTCGGCATCGGAAACTGGTGCCTTTTAGCAACTGTATGTGACAAACCGGGCTTTTATTCGACGGTTGGAGCAAATGATGTAGTATTAATAGTGTGAGAGTCGGCTCAAGGTGGGAGGGGACAAGACTTTCAACCAGGAGGCCGGTGTTCGTGTCCCGAATGAAACTAAAAGTAACGGGTGATCCAGATGTTTTGGCTTCACTTTTGGGGAGCTGTCATGTCGTCCATCTTTATATACAGTCTATGTTCACAACGTCACTTTATAAGAGGAGTTATCGACACCAAAAACGATTCATTTATTCCTTGATCCATGACCTGACCCTCCACCAAAGTTCACTGAAAAAGTAGTGGTGGTAGTTTTGAGATATTTTAGTAACAAACATAAACAAAGAAAACAAACATACAAAACAAACAAACAGGACTAAAATGTATTTATATTTAATGTGGTGTAAATTTGCTCAACATTAGTGGATGATCACCTTCTGATGGTCGCTCCGTTGAAGGGTAATGCATCATTTTAATTACTGCAGCTTCACAGGCCATACACAACCGTGCTTAATTCACACCCGTCCCCATCCCGCTGCCAACATCATTGTTTACACTCTCTCTCTCTCCTCCCCACCCCCCCACACACCACACACACACACACACACACACACACACACACACACGCTTACAGACATGACATATGTGGTGTCTCTCACAGTGACAGTGGCCTCGACAGCTTGGCCTGACAGTGAGAGGAGACTGACCCGTCAGAGTGGATTTAACCCGACTGTTACTGAGTGACGGGACACTCGAGGGGTGCAGGACTGTATGTGTGTGTGTGGTATTTGGGGGGATGAGGGATGGGAGGATTTGGGTGCGTCCCTCTTGGCACATCGACGAGGTCAGCAGCAGACACAGTCTACAGTCGACTTTTTCCGTGTGAATTGTATGTCGCTTGCCGGACGTTTTGAGTGTCATACTTGTGTACATATGGGCGTCTGGAACGAGGGCGAGCTGACAGATGGGGGCGGGCAAGTTGTGTCTGGTCAATATCATCACGGGCCAGTGACCCCAAATATGATCTGGGTCCTGAACTGTGTGTTTTTTCTGGGTTACATGCTGTGTACATGCAGAAGAAAAACAACAACAGAGAGAGAAAAAAGCAGATGGTGTTTATGTAAAAAAAAAAAAAAAAAAAGGATTTGAGGTTTTGAGGAAGAAGAGTGGAAAATGAGTGAATGATGAAGAGAAAGAGACGAGGAGAAATAAACAATGTACCAGCATCATCAGGTGTGTTTGGGCTCCTGCTGCTAGCTTACCATGGCAACAATTGTTTAGATCCCTCTCACCTGGGCAGGAGACCCCAGGGAGGATTATTAAAGCGAGGAAGTTGAGAGGAGGGATGGAAAAGGAAAGAAGAGTGAGAGAATCAGGAGATAAGGGAGGGTGGTTGTGGTGGTGGTTACAGATGATGCCACAGTTGGTGTGCTGTAACGGCCAAACGGTGCCCTACGGCGACAGTAATAAACCAAACCGGCTGCTGGTGGCTTTGTTGGCCAAAATGGACGATTAGTCTGATTGGTGTCTCAACTGTTCAGCCCTAAAGTCAACACAGAGAGACGGATACCCCGGCTAGCAGCTGTGTTTGGGCTTTTTAAAGCAGCACTAGTCAAGATCTTTTTTTATTAAAAACACATCAGTCTTATTGGTTTAAATCACAGTGTCCCTTATGTGAACTAAATACAACAAGACAGGATTTTAAAGAAGTAACCTCCATGTGAGGCAAATAGAAACAAGGAAAATAGCATGCCAGAGTATACTGATGGTGTCATTGCTCAGCTTTTTGTCTCCCGATGTTAAACTCTGCAGCAGCTGTCAGCCAGCTGCATGTTAGTGGATTCATGTCAAATTTCAAATTTCACATTTTATTCAGAGCATTAATATAACAGCAAACCTCCATGAGGAGGTGCAGAAGTCTCTCAGAGAACTTGAATTACAATGTAGTGAAAGGTTATTATGGCAATTTTGCCCAATGATACCAAAATCTTTTGTATGTATGTAAAATGTTATGGTTAATAGCACTGCTGCATGCACAGTGAGCGTTTTACATGACCAACATGTTTGATACTGTTGGACACATAATGCTAACAACGTGTTTGATCTCATTTTTCACTCTTTCCTCTCTATAGGCATTGTTTCTGCTTCTTTATGGTTCGACAAACAGTTGTGTATTTTTCAAATGGTATTGTTACAGTTTGTTAAAACGACGAAAATCAACAAATGAGGGAAGAAAGTTCCCTTCTGTTTCTGTGGATCATTAGGACATGGGTGAGCTTTTGGACCTAACTGTGTTTGCGCTGTTTAACTCCCAGGCCACTTTAGATTCTTTAATTTGACGGTTTAAACGTTTGCAAAAAAAGTGTGTCTGCGAGGCGAACAGGAAGCGCATAATGGACAGGAGTCCTGCAGTGGCTACAAATTAGGCCGAAAGTCTGACTCACAGGCGGCGACGTAGGTGCAAATGCATGCACATGTATTTACACGCACAAACACATCGCGATGTAGCCGGACAAATCACCGCATCCGCTCTGTGGCTTTTCACAGGGCTCCACCGGTGGTGCATCCTTTCTGCCTTTCTTTCTCTCTTTGAGCTCAGTATCCCACTGACTCTCCAGACTGGCTCGTTCAGCCCCTCAGCGCACACACAAATGACACACCGACACACACATGGATGCACAAACTCATTCCCGCACATACACAGAAACATGTCGCTCTTTTTCTCGCATCCACACACACACACACACACACACAGCGGAGGACATGAGGTGCCTAGCAGGGGTCGGTTTTGATTGACCAAGCACTTTATGACTCTTAAATGGCTTTATTGCCTTCGTACTTAACCCCCACAACCACCTCCTTCCTCCCTGTCACACCACAACACACACACAGTCCTCAGGCCGGGTCTGCGACTGGGAATTAATGAGAACCATCGCTAACCTCATACACACATACATATTGCCACCCAGCTTGCGATTTGAGCTCCCTCGTACTGTCTGGAATCCATCAAGGTCACCCCGCAAATCTAAAGCTGCTCCTCCCTCCGGAGTCTTTTTGTTTGCCCTCCATGACCTCGCTTTGATTCCTTTTTTTCTAAAACATTTTGGGAGCGGGCCAGGATTCGTGTCTAATGACTTTGTTACTGTACAGAGGAGGTCGATATGGGAGATTGGGTTGATTGATTTTAATTGACAGAACAGGGAGGGCGGGAGGGCGATGGACGTGCAGACTATCCAGCCCGGTCTCACCAAATGGCGTATGAACGACACGGTAATTTGCAAGTCATTTTCGCATGCAAGTTCTTGCTTTTGAGGTGTCATTTCACGCCATGTAGTCTGTAAACTAACTGCAATGTAAAAGCATCCGCGTGAATATGATATGCACTTAGAGCTAGTGGCGTAGATAGTGAGAAAGACTGCTTATGATGGGCGGATCAAACAAACACACGACTTTCAACCAGGAGGCCGGTGTTCCTGTTATAGACTGTATAAAAGACAGACCTGTCAATCACAAGGTAGCCACGTCCTTAAGCATCCCCTGCTTTATGGTCTATTTGTAACAGCATGTTAGAACTGACTTCAAAATAAAAGTGACTTTTCGGTTAATGAGATAGGCCATTTCACAATAAGTCAGTCTGTCAATAATAAATAAATAAATACATAAATAAAAACGAAATTAATAAATATTAAATAATAAATAAAATTCATGATCATTTAAAAAAAAAAAAATACCGTCTGCAAACTGTATTAAAGAGAAAATTAAAGGGTTAAATAGTGAAAATATGAAAATATCGAGATAAATATTGTATATCGCGGCATAGCCTAAAAATATCAAGATATTATTTATAAGCCATATCGCCCAGCCCTAATTTATATGCCTTCCTATATACGCCGAGATCATGATCTCATGGGATGAGTTGAAGGCTGCTACTTATCCCTGTTGTTCAAAAATGAGAGAGCTATTTTTTATGTCAGCCATAATTGAGATTTTGGGCAGTTTAGAAAAGCATCTAAAACATTAAAATGCACAATGAAAACAACCCAAAAAGGTTATGGAGCCTGATTAAAATGCTGCATAAATATAGATTCAAGCATCACATCATAAAAGCTTTTCTACTCCTGTAACTATTCTCTACAAACATACACATTTCCAATATTATCCAGAACACTATTCTCACTCAGTCTGCATCAGTATTCCACTCAGGTGGAGTGATGATGTTCCCGTTCATAGTGAGTGGGAAGATCATCCCTCAGCCTGAAAACTTTGGCTCGATCCCAGTGTGTTGACAGAAATCTAATCCTGCTGTTGTGCCCTTGAGCTAGACTCTGAAACCCAGCCAGCCGCAGGACAGCTGCTCTGCAACGCTCCGTCGCTGACCTCTGAGCTCTGTGTGCAGGAGGGCAAGCGAAAGGAAAATTCCCTCCAGGGATCAATGCAGTATCACATAATTAATAGAGCTGAAATGAGTCTGTTCAACTCTACAATCAGCAATAAGCTTCTCTGACAAAAGTGCTGTTGTTGTAGTCGCTTTTCGGCCTTCACAGTGTTTGTTTCGTCCTATAACCTCTTTCTCAAGGTGCTAGTTCAGGGTTAAAGAAATGCTCCACCTAAAGTATGTCTTTTGAGTATCGAACACTCTGCTGCCGGCTTGAAAGGCTCTCAAAAGTTTGTAGCTTGCTTCTTTGCGGAAGACAGCAGCAGCAGTTGTCAGCTTATACCCTTTTTCCCCAGTCTGTTCTCATTCCCAGGGCGTCAAATACAGATGCTATGTCATGGCCGTCGGCGACGCACCAGGCTTTCCATTAACTACAATGTAAACCCTTCCGCAGCAACAGTAAACACTCAGGGAAAGTGCTGTGGTGATGTACTTTAAAGAGCAAAAGAGACGCAACATGCGGGTGGGAGGGGAGGTGGATGGGTCCAATAAACACAAGTCTTTCATCCAGGAGACTGCTGTTCGTGTTCCATGCGTTACATTTCACTTTCACTTTACAATCAGCTTTTCATTCGTGCTCCGTGTTCACAACGTCAAGTCCCATTTTGCACTGTAAAAACGTAGTATTTTTAAGTATTTTTTTCCTAAACCTAACTAAGTGGTTTTGTAGCATAATCCCAAACAAGTGTTTCTGTTTAATTCGCAACATTAACCACGTGTTTACTGCGGATTTGACAAAGCATCAGTATGTGACAAGTTGGAATGAGAATGTGTTTTTTTTTTTAGGTTTAAGACAACATTGTAAGATTGTCTCATTCTCTCTGGAGTTAAACTGTGAATAAAGTCACAGTTCGGTTGGGCTGTGAGGTCCACGCCTGCAGGTCTTGGCCAGAAAACAGGGTGGGACCATAACAACACGAATTAGGATTGTGTGGTCGTGCTGGCTCTCTCCATCTGCCAACCACCAGGAGTTCTTGTCACCTCAGAGCTGCTGAGGTGTGACGGCCTCGACCGTGTACGTAAGTGTGTTTCCCTGCTAAGTCATTCTGAACCTTCACCCTGACAGAGCTGGCGGCTGCCAGGCTGATGAACTCCTATCCCAAGGTTTTACAAACAGCGTTAACACTGACCTCCTGATTGCATGGCCTCCCTCCAGCTCCAGCTCCAGCTCTTTAAGCACCACTACATCCCGGAATAAGACCGTCACCACATAAAGACCTCAAAGGAACATACCAGGGATTTTTTAATGTTCAGGACTCATTAACTAAACTTGATTCCTCTATTTCAGTTCAGATGGAGGTACACTATGAAAATCAACATGCAGAAGATTGAATCTCACTTCAGGCCCCCTTAAAGCTGCGCTCTGGTGTGATCAATTTTAGGCTTGAAGGAAGTAAAAACTTAAATTTTTACTATTTAAAGGACCAGTGTGTAACATTTAGGTCGATCTATTGGCAGAAATGGAAAATAATATAAACTAGAATGGCACTCGGAGAGCTCAGACCTCCGCCAAGGTGCCCAAGTACGATTGCCCCCCCTCTCCATTCAGCTTGCGCCATCATCCACGTGTATTTTTGTATATGTTGAGATCAGCTGTACGTAGCGGAGCATCGTAAAACAATTCATTCAAACTGGACAGAAACAAAATAAAACTCACCTAAACCGTCGTTGTTACTCTTTCCAACAATCACCAGATGTGCTTTGGTCGAACTTAACTGTAATTTCACCGAGTTTAATGTGAAAAAACGCAGAATCTACAGTTGTCCCACCCCCCACTATCTCTGTCTCTCTCTCTGAAGGAAAGAGGCGGGGTAATGCGTCATCAACGCGTCATCAGTTACACTGCGCTTGTGTTATAACCAGAGGTCTTAATGTTCTGGCTGATCGAAATCCTTAAAAAAAATCCTGAATCCGGATCATGGTCCAGATCGCCACCAAAATCTAATGGATTGTTCATTGTGCCACACCCCACCCCTCCAAACAAATCCATTCAAATCCATTGCGGACTTTTGGAGAAATCCTGCTAACAGACAAACAAACAAACAAACAAACCAACGCCGGTGAAAACATAACCTCCTTCCTAGGCATTCAGCCTTGGCGGAGGTAATAAGTATGTTTCCTTTAGTGTATAATCACCTGAAAATAAGAATTGTTGTGTTTTCGTTACCTTAGAATGAGCTGTCTACATAGGGATCTAGATAGGGCCATTCCTGCTTTCACGTACCGTAGTTCTCCTACAAGCTTGGCACACCGGAGAAGCTACAGTTGGTTGCAATCTGCAACCTCACCGCTAGATGCTGCCAGATCCTTCCCTTAGTTGGGATAGGAATATTTGGAATTTTTGAATTATTCTGCATTTAATTTCTTGTGGGAAAGCCCCAACATCAAACCAAGGTTATTATAGTTTTGAATTTTCATTTAGTTTGGATTTTATTTAAGTTTTGAGTTTTCAAGTTTATTTTAGTTTTAGTTAGTTTCCCCAGTGTGTCGGTTATTTTTGGTTTGGTTTCTCAGCAGAAAAGCATGCCGGCTTGCATACTGCAAAACCGGATGTAGTAGGACAACCTGGTATTTTGGGCATACTGCATTTGACATATTATTGGGACATACTAAATCTTTTTCTGGCGTACTAAATAGTTTGGTAGTATGAGTATTGGAACGCACAGCTCGATTACAGATTTCAAGTTGTGTGTGTTCTGTAAAATCACACTGTCGTGAATCGAAATCAGTGACTCCAGAAGGTAGAAAAATGGTTGGAAGTTATTATAAATGATTTGCAGTTAATCAAATAAAACATGCAACAACTAATTTGAACATTAAACCTATAGAACATCTATAACTGCAAAGGTAAACTGTTGAAATATTTAAGCAGTTTTAGTTTACAAAAGTGGATATTTGTAAAATTTTGTTTAACAAAAAACATATCTTGGTTACCTCGTATTAATCTGTCAATAATATAAAAGTATGAGAATCCTCTTATGTTAAAAACAATCCTCTGCTGAGGATTTCATGCCTGCAGTAATTTCCGTGAGAGTAGATGTCAGATGATATCTCACTTTGGAACAAAACTGTTAAGTAACGGATGAGGCTGGAAGATTCAGCACGCCTGATAAAACTCCAATCGTAAAAATGTCACTTAAAAGTTTTTGATTGTCGGAAGTCATCTGAATATGATTCTCTTGTAAGTGCACTGTGTGTGTGTGTGTGTGTGTGTGAGAGACGTTAATGGGCTCATTGGCTGCCCTGTTAGACCTGAGGATTGTTCAGCGGAGCGCCCCAACCGTCTGCTGCCTCCTATTTTATGTTGGCATGTAGGAATTTGGAGGTTTAGATATTGTTAGTCACACACTCAGCTCCTCACTCACACACACACTCACGGTCACGCTGTCTCACACAGATATAAGCATACTGTATGTACGTTGCCAGTTTGCCAAATTTTGTGATTTTGAAAGCGTGTAAGAATGACTGAAAAAGGAGGACTTATTTTTCATGTGTATATGTGTGTCTGTGTGTGTTTATATAGTATGTGTGTGTGTGAGGGTGTGTGTGTGTGCCCCGGTTCAGTGCGCTTCAGAGGACGTATGCACTCTGCTCACAAATAAAGGCCATGCATTATTCAAGGGTGCTCCTCCAGCTAATGCCCCTTAATGTGCCCAAACAGCCATAATGTACTCTGCTACCAAGGTGGCAGAGACCCCTCTCACACACACACACACACAGACGTCAAACCTCCACCCCTGGATTTGACACGTCTTTGTCAGTGTCGCTCTCAGCCTCTTATCTCCCTCTCAAATCGTCCCATGTTCCTAATTTTCTCCCCCAAAAAATCCATTTCGCTTTTGATCCAAATTGCTCTTGCTCGCGCTGTCTCGCCATGTTTCCATCGAACTTTGCTCGATTTGTCCCTAATTCTCCATCGTCACTGTCTCCATCTCCCTCTCCTCCCCCGTATTTCTCCCCACTGTCTCTTTGTTGTGTTTTTTTTTTAAACAGAAAATACATCTGAGTACTGAAAAACCTACTGTTCCTCCCCTCTGCATGGCCCCGGGGTGCCAGCTTTCTGCAGAATTAGGATTGTGTCTAAACAAGGATTTGTAGCTGTGAAACTCCGGCAGCGAAGCTTCCTAAGTGCGTAATCTTAATCAGTTTTGGGGGGAAATTAAACTGATTAAATTCGGAGGTAAACAGGAAAGAGTTTGAAATACCATAAAATCGGTTTAAGGAGAAATGTTTATCGCTGCTGCTTCGCTTGTCTGCATTTTATCGACAGTGTTTTATGTTCTAATCACTTTATCATTGATTCGCTTGTTTACCGTCTGTGGTTTTAATTGCTTCGACAGTTTGTGATCCTCTTTTGTTTTGGTCTTTGTGTAGCACTTTAACTCTTCTGAAGTGTAATATAACTCAAGTTCACAATTTATATTTGTCATAAGAAATAATGCATGTGAGGCACTGTTACATTTTCTCTCTGGATTGTTGAATTTCTATCATTTCACTAATTTGACACTCTCAAAGCAGGAAACATTTACACTGAACCCTGTTTATTACACTTGCATTGCCACACCCATCAGTGATGTCATATTGCACGATTGTGCACCGTTACATCACTTTTTGGGTGGACATTTCTATATGGAAGGATTTTCAGTCTAAACGTGCAATTGGTGCGATTACAGTATATATAATAATATATGATTATTAGGAAAAAAAGAGAAAAAAATTGTTATTTCCTTTTACATTGTTTTTGTTTGTGCTGCTTTAAAGCCTGTAGCTTGTCACAAGCAAGTTAAAGCTGCTGCAATCAGTATTTTTATATTGAAATGAATTAGATGACCACTTGTATGTAAAAGGAGTTGCTTGTACTGATGAACCCACAGAAAATTATCGCCTCATCTCTGCAGAGCTTTATAGCAATTTTAGCTCATTGTTTTCCGGCACATAACTTTACTGTTCTTTTTGCGTTGTTTTCAGCTGCAGCAGGCAGCTGTTTGCAGCAAAAACACTCAAATAAAGCCCGAGCAGGATGGTCTCACACACTGTTGTAGCTATATCTATGACAAATAATGCACTGTAATTGATGTAATATCCAGAAAATTAATACATGTGTAATCGTGAGCCAGGAAATAAATTATAAAGCGCGGCGAATGCTGCATAGAGAGGGGGTCGAGGTGGATGGGTGGGCCTAAAAATACCGGACGCTCGCCCAGGAGACCTGTGTTTGTGTCCCGTTTGAAACCAGAAGTCAACGTTGACTTATTTGTCACTTAACTTACATGGTTATTTCGAGCCAAACCACGATTTTTTTCCGAAATCTAACTAAGTAGTTTTGTTGCTTAAACCTCACCAAGTCAATCTTTTCCTAAACCTAACTAAGTAGCTTTCTTGGCTTAACGTAAGGAAGTTGTTTCCTGTGAAGACGGAAGTTTAATTTGAAAAGACTGCATGCATGTAACGAGCGGAGATCGACACGTGTTGCTGGACATTCGTAGGGAAACAATCAAAAAAGGAGGAATCCATTTTTCTTAAGATGTCATACGAACCGTTGTATGCGGATACGTTGACCTGAGCAGAGAATGAAATCACTCTTTCTCTGTGCGAACTTGGTTCTGCTGCCCCCAAGTGGCCAAGTGGTGTAAAGATTCCACCTTTACCGGGATAGTTTTTGAGAAATATATGTTTGAGGAAGTCATGTATTTCTGCATTTATCCACATGAACAGTTCACGGATGTAACAGTTATTTAACGTGATCTCTTTGTTTACGAGACGCGCCACATCTTGGTGTAACATTAACCTCTCACATGACACTGATTGCTCACGGTTTGTTTTGAGACACACAAAAACACACCGCCCCCTCATTCAGCACACACACAGACCAGACAATGACTCCATTCATCCCTTTGCTCTCTCCGTCTCTTCTCTCCTCCTCCTCTGCTCACATCAGCTCTTTATAAACACAGTGATGGTCAGAAACACAAAACACACTACGTCTGTCCCTCTGCAGCCTCTCTGACCTGGATCTGCTCCGGTTGTCTTTTTCAGTCTGTTTGAATTCTTCAGACGCTCCAGACTTGATATTGTCTTCGTCATGGTACAGACTCACTTAACCAATTAGTCATGTGGGAGTATCATGATGAGTGGTGCTGGTGGTGAATTACAGCCTTGTTTTAGCTGTCGTGCGTGTGTACAACACTTGGCCCAAATCATGCTGAAGACATTTAGATACAAACTTAGTTTGACATCATTAGAAGGAAGACATTAAAGGGTAAATTAAATTTCTATTTTCCCATGTTTTTGTGTCTAAGTGACTAATGGGGACAACAATTTCTGATATTGGTCCAGTATTGAGGGAGAACGCTGTAACCTGCAGCCGTGAAACGAGCTGCGAGGGCAAGTGAGCAGTGTCAATGTAACGTTACGTCCACTACCAGTGCTTGTTCTTGCCACTGACAGAGAAATATAATGTTTTTCTTACCTTTCCCGCTCAAGGAGAAGTCTCGTTGTGAAATCGGAATATCTGTGTACTCTGGCTCATAAATAAAAACGTGCAGCCATCAAATTCAAAGACCTCATCCACATTATGGAAATCATCTCAATATTCAGCCATGACATTGAAAATCTTTTAGATAACACTAAGCTACGCTTTCTGTACTCCAACACAACAAACTCTGCCCAGCTGGCACTCACGTTTCCTCCATAAATGTATTCCACTATTCCACTGTTGTCTTACGGCAACACATCACTTTGCCAGATTTCACAATGAGACTTCTCCTTGAGCGAGACTCTTTCCATACTGTCAGACACTTAACAATCAGAGCCTGTCGTGGCAAAAACAAGCACTTTTACTGGACGTAAATGACGGTGCCAGCTTGCCCCAATAGCACCATATTACAGCCTGTGAGAAGCTGCCGTCTACAGCTCTCTCCCTCAATACTGGACCAATTTCTGAAATTGTTGTCCCTGTTAGTGTTAGACACAAAAACATGGGAAAATTGAAAAATACTGAAGTTGCCCTTTAAATGAAAGACAACAAAATGTCAAAGATAACACAATAAAATATCAAACTTATATCCATTTTGGTCTTTGCAAAAACTCCTCCAAATGAAATGTACGTTGTTCGACCATAAACTCTGTTTATTTTGTGATCATGGGTTTCTCTTTACAAAGTTTAGCTTTTTAATTACCTGTAGACATTTATTTAGTTGATACATATTTTTTTTTAATTTAGAACAAGTGCACTGCAGACAGAGTGCAGATCTGCTTAAGCAAACAGAGACAATGCAGACAATAATGAAATGTTCATTTAAGTTCAGCAATTTTGTTAAATGTATGAAATTGTTGTATTTTATCAAATGCAAAAAAAACAAAACAATAAAAAGCCAAACTTTTAAAACTGGGGTATTTTTTTTAAGGTGCAAAAGTAATTTATTCTGATTAGGGCTGTCAAAGTTAACGCGATAACGCCTTAATGCAAATTCATTTTAACGCACACTAATTTCTTTAACACATTAATGCAGTCAATATTTCGGAGGTTGTAGCAGACTCAGTTCGGGAAGGAGGGTTAAAGAACGCTCCAAACTTACGTTAAATTTTGGCGGGGAAAAACTGGCATGGCCATTTTCAAAGGGGTCCCTTGACCTCTGACCTCCAGATATGTGAATGAAAATGGGTTCTATGGGTACCCACGAGTCTCCCCTTTACAGACATGCCCACTTTATGATAATCACATGCAGTTTGGGGTAAGTCATAGCCAAGTCAGCACACTGACACACTGACAGCTGTTGTTGCCTGTTGGGCTGCAGTGTGCCATGTTATGATTTGAGCATTATCTTTTTTATGCTAAATGCAGTACCTGTGAAGGTTTCTAGACAATATTTGTCATTGTTTGGAGTTGTTAATTGATTTCCAATAATAAATATATACATACATTTGCATAAAGCAGCATATTTGTTCACTATATGTTCATAAGAGTATTAAATACTTAACAAATCACCCTTTAAGGTATATTTTGAACAAATAAAAAAATGTGCGATTCATTTGCGATTAATCAATTGACAGCCCTAATTCTGGTTCCTGGCGTCACCAAAAGTAAAGGAACAAGTGCTTGTGTTAGTATTAAACCTTCGGCAAGCACAAGTTCTAGTGTGATGACTCCCCGCGGTGACTTCATGAAAGTGTTCTTTGAGAAACTCTGTTGTTAGATTTAAAAACTTCCTCCTGAAACATTTTCCCTCTGCTTTCACTTCCCTCATATCTCACTCTGATTTTGTACACAACCAGCGCACGCTTGGACACACACGCATACACACACACACACACACGCACACACACACACACACACACACACACACACACACACACACACACAAAAAGACATCAACCTCATCAGATGAATGAACCTCAACATTTCTTTCCTCACATTTGTGACTTAGAAGCAACTCTTCTTCTTCTCTACTGTACTCTCTCAAAACAAACAAAAACATGTGACTTCATGAACTTGCTGTACAGAGTGAAGAGAGAGTAGATGAGGTTAACTCACTGATACTACAGGTACAGTGGGACTTTACACTGTGTAAACATTGGCTGAGAGTGTAGTGGGGTTTTTCAGATTCAGTGTGCTATCATGAAGATAAGCAGTGAGTGAATGGAAGAGATAAAAAAGAGGTCTTACCTGATTGATGTTTTCCCAAAATGTATCTTCTACTCCTTCCTTCCTTCCTTCCTTCCTCTCGTCCCCAGCGTCAATGAGGAGGTGAGGAGTCTGAGTGTGTGTGTGTGCTGGTAAGAGAGCGACTCTGCTTTGTGCTGCCGACCTCAGCGAGCGTGTTGTTGCAACTGACTGAGTGACTGGGAGAGAGAGAGGGAGGGAGTGTGAGTGTGTGTGTGTGTGAGAGAGATTAGTTCACACACAAACACATCTCCGCCTCGGGGAAACACCCCACTCCCTCTCCTCCTCCTTCCTCACCCTCTTTTATTTTCTCTCCTTCTTGTCTTTTTTATTTCTCTCACATCAGGTTTTTTTCTTTCATCTAATCACCATGAAGGAGCAGAACGATTTCCTCCTCATTCTCGACTCCTCCTGCTTGATTCCCAGTTTTTAACCTCCTCTTTTTGTTGCCTTTCCGCCTCATAATCATTCATTTTGCTGTTGCAAGTCCCCTGAATCATAAATAAGTTAAAGAGAGCTGGCACAAAACAACCCAAATATCTCTAATGGGCTTCTCTCTCTCTCTCTCTGTGAGCTTGTGCTTTTTGTTTGACCCCATATCAGTGAAAAACCTGTAATCTTTTTGCACTTTCCATGTTTTTTTCTGCCTTTGACTCTACGCAGAATTGAATAGCGAGGCAGTAGGTGGAGAGAGAAAGGAATCTTTTCTCTTTTCAAATCATTTCAGGGACAAACTGCTTATTAATGGTCGTTGAGTGACAGCACTCGGATAAAGTTGTTGGTAAATATCGCGACGTTGAGTGTTAGAGAACCATGGCATGAATACTTTGAATGAACACTAGATTTAAAGGTCTGATCACGGTCATGCACTTACAAGTTTCTTTCTATCAACAAATCTTTCGCAACCGCTTCAGTTAAATCTCCATCTCATCAGGTCAGGTAACACTTCATTTTACAGGATCTATTTGAAATTTCTTTGGAATTACTGCCAACTTACCCCAATATTTACCTCAAAACGTATCAAAAAATACTTTAATATAAACCTTATTTAATAATCATATGCTAAAATAGCATATAATCGTTAAAATAGGGTCCTTAGGCTTGAGAAGCGGCTGCTCTTCATCGGAGGTGGAAAACCAAAACTAACAGAAGACACTTCTGATCAGGCACAAATCTCACCATTGTGTGACTTATTGTCTACACAAATGTAATCTGGTAGCTAATGTCATAATTCAGGGAGTTTTTAAAGAAATTTCAAATAAGTTATTTGCTAATTATTATGTATTTACCAGCAGACATGGAAATAAAGCATATCAATTAACTTTGTATTCTTTTCCTGGAAATGTATTAAATAAATTACCAGCTATTGGGAAATAGCGAAATATAATTATTAAATAATGTTTGTAATAAAGTCATTTTTGATAAATTTTGAGGTAAATATTGGGGTAATTTGGCAGTAATTCTAAAGAAATTTCAAATAGGTTACTTGCTAATTATCGCCTAGTTACCATGAATTTTGTGGACCTGTAAAATGAAGTGTTACCGAAAAATCTGCTATAATAAGAAAACTGCACTAGAATCAAGAAAAAAATAAATTAATCAATTTATAATATAATACTTAAGACAAGTTGTTTGGAAACAGGATAAAATATTCTTACTTTCCTTTGCTACCTTTAAAAAAAAAAAAAAAAAGACTGTAAGGACTCCATTACAGACAAAAATGACTCAATTAAAAGGGGATTTTTAAACACAGTTTGCCAAATTTGCCATTCAAATCAATACCTGAGTACAGAGGAAAAGAGCTGACCGCCTGAATGAACACTTGCAGGTAATAGAAAAAGACAGCAATCATTTTAACCTTGAGGAGACCCCACTCAGTTTCCTTTAAGCCCATCACAGCGATTACAGAATTTAGCGTTAGCCTGCTAATCTGCTCCAGATCCACATTAAACTACTCCCCATGAGGCTCAGCAGAGGGGGGTGTTTTTGTGGGTGTGTAATAATATACATCACGGCCTCCTGAATTTGAACTCTTTGGTTTTGTGAGTGCATAACGTAAGGGAGATGCCACCGCAGTAATGGCGACTTGGTTACTTCCGGTATTTCGTGTGAGATTCGTGTATTCAAATGATCATTTTGGGGGTGAAGTATTCTTTAAGGAGGTCACACGTTCTGGATTGGAAAAAAAAAAAAATCTTTAAACAAATTTAGCAAAGCAAATTTATGGTCTATAAAAACATTTTGTTGCACCAGCAGATAGGGTTGGCATAGTCATCAGTCAAGTTGCCATACAAATGCAGCACATATTTTAGTCTACGTCTTAATCGCATTTTGTTTTTATTGATACACCAACTTTTGGTGTTTTGAAAACCTTTTTAAAATTTCTGCCGTTTCTACTCAGGTTTTTTTTTTATGTGCAAACTCAAATTTTATGTGCACAAACAACGCGTTGTCAGCCCCAACTCGTCACATACTGACGCTTTGTCAGACCGCTCGCCGTCACCTTACGGTAGCAGTAAACACGAGCTTAAAGCGAGGATGACTCTGTTTTGAGGCTTTAAAAAATCTAGCTCGTGACAGGAGACTTTGTCCAATCACAGGTCATTTCAGAGAGAGAGAGACTGTTCCTATTGGCTGTGCTCCGGCTGGTGGGCGGTGCTTGGTATTTGGTAAACTTTCTCATTTTACAGCTAAACAGTGCACTACAAGATGTTTCTGAAAACATTTGATGTTAGAAATAGGCATTACAGTAACATAATATTAATTCATATTTGATCAGCGCTGCCTAGTTTGACCGTTTGATCGGAGTTCGCGAGTGATTGACAGCTGCTCAGAGACGGCAGGCTCCAGCTCGGCTCTGATTGGTTGTTTTCCTCTGGTCTGGGAAATCTTGCAGATGTCATTAGGAGCACCGGAGGACACAGAGGCACATGCGCTACTGTCAGGATATAGTGACCGTTTTATAAAACAAACTTTTTTTAATCATATTTGCCCAAATCTTACGCATTGCAGCTTTAATGTTGTGAATCAAACAAAAGCACTTGCTTTGCTTAGGTTCAGTCAACAAAACCCCTTAGTTAGGTTTACTACGTTTGTACAGTGAAAATGTGACTTGGCGTTGTGAACACGGGACACGGACAATCAGCTGATTGTAAAGTGAAACTTAACGCACAGGACACAAACAGCGGTCTCCTGGATGTAAACTCTGTGTTGTTGGACCCATCCATCTCCTGAGGGTTTACTGTTGCCGCAGATGGGTTTATATTGTAGTTAATGGTGCGTCTCATACCGACGCTTAAGGGTGCCTTGTGCGGCGGTATCAAACGCCGACGGCCATGACAAAGAGTCGTTATTTGACACCCTGGGAATGAGAACGAGCTGGCATAAATGCAGGTGTATTGAAAACGCACTTATTGTTTCATTTTGAATCTGATGGGATGGAGTGCAGAGCCAAAACAAGGGGAAACATGTCACTGTCCTAATACTGACAGACTGCATATGTTTGTTTAAATGGATGTGTGTTAAATCGTACATCGGTAGGTGGGCATTGTGTGTGTGCGTGTGTGTGTGTGTGTGTGTGTGTGTGTGTGTGTGTGTGTGAGAGAGACTGTGGGGGTGGTAGATGAGTGACTGAATTAGAAGAAGCCCCCCCAATCTCTCTGAACAAAGCTGCTCCACTAGCTGAAATATGGAGCGTATGTGCCTCTGGTACCACCATGTTACTGTCGAGGGTGGTGAGGAGGTTTTCTTTTTTCTCTGCAAAACAAAAAGCTGACCCCCCGTTGAGCTTCTCTGTGGGGGGCGCACTCGCCGAGCCATCTTCCTCTGCCTCTGAGACCCCTGGGAGACGCTCAACCAGCGCCTCCACCCCTCCTCGCCTCCTCCCTTGTTAGTTTCCATCACCCCCCCACCGTCCCCCAGTCTTTCTCCTCTCATTTCCCTGCGTCCGAGGAGGCTTGAGTTAACTCTTATCGCGTTCCTCTCCTTTTTTTGCCCTCTTCTCTTTGTGTTCAGGTAGTCATCTCCACCCTGTCTCTCTGTCCCTGCTCCTCTCTTGCTGTCTCTCGACCAAAGAGTAAAGAAGCAAAGAGGCAAAACTCTTTGACAAAAGCAGCTAGATGGCATTGTGGTAGCGCTGCTGCCATTTTTGACTGAAAACGCCAATGAGTCCATAGCCATGAATGTATAAAGAGACGTCTGTAAATCAGAGGATATTTTTTTTTTAGACCAATCAACTTCCCAGTACGAACTCTTAAATAGCCCTCATTTAAATCATTATGTCCTAAAACTTGTAAAATTAACTAATAGCCGAATCCAGAGTCATTTTTCTTGGCATAATGAACGTGAACAGGACTGCACCACCCTGCACGTTTATATGACATATCTTGTTCTGCTGGCTTCCTGCTAGCTATATGAGGCTTTAATAATGGATATATTGGCTTTAATTCATCACTTTTATCATCTTATAATACACACAGTGGCTGTATGCTGTAAGCCTGTAACACGGTGGATGTATTAACGTCTCTGTTCCCAAACAACCAGCTATCGGCCAGTAGCTAGTAGTGCTAGTAGCATGACATAAATATAATTTAATGTAGTTATAGGCTATTTACGAACATGCAGAGCACAACCTCTTATACATCCATGGTCTGTGGTCGATTGCACATCTATTTTGGAGGTCCTTGACATGAAAAAGTTTGAGATCGCTCACAAGATCTGTGTGCTGGATTTTTCTAACTTCCATTTATGTCCATCACTCACTTCATGCTCCTCTGGGAAGCGGCCGGGTAAAACAGTTTAATAAATAAATAAGTAAGTAAGTAAATAGTTATAATAGTATACATATTTATAATATTTTTATTGTTCAACACAGGCCATTTCAGTAGAGACATTGAATATGACAATAGAATAGAAATCATTTTGTTTTACTTTTGTACGGCTCTTTGTAGGTGGACGTTTTAATGGCGTCCAGTAGTCGCTTTCAGTCCAAAATGGCGGAGGCGTAGCTTTGCTGCTGGGCGCTGGCGCTGCAATGGAACGACCAATTCAATTTCACTTCTTAGCAATATACGTTCTTTGTCTCGGCCTCCCCCCTCTGACACCGACCTGTAATCTCCCCCCTCTTATCTATCTTTTTACAACTTCTGGGAAAACACCACCTTGTCTTTCCCTTCTCTCTTCTCCCCTTTTTATTCTCTGTCGTTTTTCTCTGCTTCCAAGCAGCAAAGCGATTTGGCGCTCGCTCGGGCCTGTGAGAAGACCCAGGGGGTTGGTTGCTCTATGAGGCGATATCTCTGAATAAATAAGCATGGGTAATTTGCTCCGAACCTGCAGCCCCTTATTTATTTTTTTTTCTTCTTTTCACCCACCCAGTTTAGAGAGAGGAGATAAAGACACAATAAAATGGTGGGAGATCCTCACAGAGGCTCATTATATGGTTGTCAGTGAAGTTTTCTCACAGGGCTTTGTGACGGATCGCTCAGCCCCACTCCGCTCCGTCTATTTCTTTTCAGGGCAAATTATCTATATTACATTCCTGTTTTTCCAATGGCTGAGTATTTGGATGAAACCAGTCTCATTTAAGGAAGTAATGAACCGTCAGTTCTAGCTGAACTAAGGCAGATTATTGAGAACAAATTGCAAAGCTTGTCGTACAGAACTAACAGCTATTAGCGGCGTAGCACCTCGCATACCCAGCCAATGAGACTCTGATAAGGATTAAGCCATTTCTGAGCCTCCAAAAAGGAGATGCAATGAGCTGGATGTGGTGTATCCATCCTGGATGTTATAACACCAGTTTAATTCTCCGTCTACCTGCTACACACACAAACACACACTCCTTCATTCATGGCCCAGTGAGGAAAGTGTGTGAGCCAGGTCAACTGTGAACATCAGGTATTAATAATGCAGGACAGGAAGCAGCCCCTCCGACTACAAAGCTGTGCACTCTGACTCTGCGTCTCTGCTCTCCATCCCACCGCTGTGAGAGCTACATAACCCGACACAGACTGGGAGGAGACCTGGAGAGGTGTGTGTGCAGGGGAGAAAACCTGCTTCCGAAACAGCTTTCAAAACTGGGAAAAAGGCTAAAAAAGAAAAGTTATTCCTTATTTTTGTGCGTTTTTCCTACAAATGTCGTGGAAGTTTTTGAAACCAAATCCCAGCATGGATTTTTCTATGGTGTTCCTCAAGGTCTTGGTGTCTTAATGTGGTATTTTGGAGGGATTATGATAATTTGTTATCAATTCTCGAATAGGTAAAAAATTGTTAGTAAAAAATTGTTAAATTTAGCACCAAACGTGTGTAACAAATGGTATCAACCCAAAGATTGCTGCAAATACTTTTGAGGCATAACAGAGCATGGGGATGGCCATCCTATATTTTCATCATAATGTTCTAAACCCTTATACATTTTTACAATTCATTTTAAATAATTAATTAATTAATTCACCTTTACTTCTGATTTATGACTAGAACAACATGACACACAGTGCTGAGTTGCATATCAAAATAATTTTTAATCTTTTCCAGCTTTCAGATGATGTACACCACTTCTATGTGACCTCTACCGTTGACCTGCTATCTCCCCCTAAAGACCCCCTGCACCCCCCTAAAAAAAGACAAAAACGGGTCTATTGTGGGTCACAGAGGGTTGAAATAACACAGGAAGTGGCGTAACCTAAGCATGGAAGTTATTTGACAAAAACTACCCAGTTAGATTTAGGAAAAGATTATGGTTTAGGTTAAAATATCTCTGGACACCACATCATTAAAGGCATGACATCAAATGATTCCTCTAGACTTCAATTTTCCTTCTTTTCCGACTGCAGTCATGTTGCTCCCATGGTATACTCTCGTTGTCGCCGATCTGCAAGTTCTGCAAAACTATGATATTCAAGCTATTCTTTTTACGGCTGTGCACGAGAACAGACTCCGACACCGCAAACAGGCAAGAGGCCGTGTGTTACAAACTGCGGTGAAGACTCCTATTGAGACGCATATTCCGAATGCCCTGTGTACATGTCCAAAGAATCCTAAAAACCGAATAATATCGGCATATCTTTATCAGAAAATGTTCAATTTGGAAAAAGGCCTAATTAGGAATATCCAAACGGGATACGCTGTGAACAGTCAGTGTTGAGTTCACAGCTTGTTTTGGCTCCAAAAAGTGACTCTTGCTTAGATTAAACATGCAACATTTGACCATTTTTGTGGAAATGTTAGAGCCACAAGATGACAATGTCATGTTTAAAGTTAAAGAGATACAACTAAATGAGACATTTGAGCTATGAACATGGTTATATAACTTAGTGAGCAGTATAACCTTTTGCTTTTTCACATTTTTCAAATGTCACTGGCTGAAAGCTGTGCATTTTCCCCTCTCTTGAAATCAATAACTCTTCCACCATCAACCTCTGTGCTGTTTTAATATCAGACTATGCTCTGTTTTCTTTAAAAAGATGTATAAATCATACTGAGTGGACTCTGTTGCTTGTAGTAATATCATTTGAATTTATGTTGTAATAATAACACCATTCAGATGTCTCAGTTCTGCTGAGTCGACCTTAATGTAACCAGCAGCACAAATTTTTCCTTTATTGTGTTTGTTAATATGATTGTTTTTCTCGCTTTACTTCACAGCATTTTCTGCCATAGATAAGAAAACTACAGTATTATTAGGATTATTATTATTGCTTACAAAGTGATTGCTTCACTTGTTCCTGTGGATAAATTGATTCACAAAATGAGCTGAAACTGAATTTTTAAGAAATGTTGACTCTTGCAAGCACAACAGAAATGACTGTAAACAACAACTGGTGTGTGTCTACCATCCATCTTTTTACCTCTACTTAAGACCTTAATACTTTCACATATTTAGCTCGAACTTCTGCTTCTTTGTCACAATATTCCCCTCCTCAAAGCACTGAATATCTATCGTTCGTGGTGAATTTAGCCATTTTTGGTGTTTAGAACTGATGCACAGTGGAGAAGTTGATTATGCTGCAGGAGTGATGATATATATGTTTTAATATTTCTTTTTAGCATAAAAAACTTGTCATTATTGGAATCAAGTGTAAGCAATTCAAACTGACTCCAGGTCTCTGTCGATGATTAAATGACAAACATCATATACTTGCTTTTCAGTTCGTAGACTAGCAGCTGGAAGCGGCATTGCCTGCAGACTTAGGTTCTGTTCGAAATCACATACTAACCTACTGCATATTACATACTCAATCAGTATGTACTGCATACTGTGTACTAAATTAATTAAAGTATGGCATTGACTGTTCACACTGAAGTCTACTCAAGCACTACGCTTTCTCTGCATCACATGACTGTATCGATCACACGACTATCGATCACGACATTACCGGTCCGAGATGCAGTTGAATGAAAATTGTTTATCAAAAATGTAAATCACCGCTTCCACTCAATTTCATATTTTCCATTATGATTTTAAGGCAAATTAAAATGATTAAATATTTTAGTGTTAAAGTTACTACGAGGAACTTTAATTTTGTGTTGATTTTGGCGGTCCCTGTGGACAAAAGCGGTAGTGTTTCCGAGCACCAGAGTCCCTTTAGAAAACCTCTCATTTTACTGCAGCAGGGTCTGACAGTCTGCCTCACGCAGTCTTGGTTCTGGTTCTACCTTCCTTCCAGTGGTTTGGTGTCAGTCTTGGCTCCCAGCAGGGACCGGCGGAGCAGCGAGGTAAAGCTCTGCTCCTGGCCGGAGGAGGAGCCGCTGCTGCCGGGCGCAGAGCTATCCACCTCCCGCTAGAGCTCCGACTGCAGGTCAAAGGGTGAAGGAGTTTCTGGTGAACCTGCATGATTTCATCATATTCCCATTTTACCAACAACCTTCTTTTTTTAAAATTTGAGTACAAAATTAAGTTATTTGTCAAAATAAAATTGCCGAACAGTGTGGCTTTAATACATTTCCAGAGCACTGTTAAATCGCAAAATATTCTTGTAATTTCAGTATCAGCATCATGTAATCTGCATTTTAGAGTTTGTGCTCATTTAATTGCTCATCTCTTTGTCGAACGGAGATAAACAGCTGTTGGTCACTGCTGGAGCCGCTACACTCTCCGTGTTGCAGAAGGACAAATGGCGTTCATTAGCCACTGATGAGTCGTGTCGCTGCAACAGGCCAAACTAGAACAGAGGCTAATTAGCCAACAGTTGCCAGCTGGGACGTCAAACCTTTGCGCCCTTGATGTGTGCGGTCTTTGTGTCTGCGCCGAGAAAGTTAGACAGCAGCGACTGTAGAGGAGAGATCCCTGGAGAGGCTGCAAATCTTCTCGCTGATGGTTTTGTTTACTTATGTAGGTCATAAAGAGGCATCAGTATATTAAATTGAGACTGTTTCACAACCAGTTAAAAGTTCCTCACAGTAACTTTAAGCTGCGGACGTAAAGTCATGTGACTCAGTGACCCAGTGCAATGTGACACAACGTCGTCAGTAAAAATAATTCAACTTTTGGTTTCACATGGGACACGAACGCTGAGTAAAAGTTTTACCCATCCATCACCCCTCCCTCCCTTAGCAGACTTTCTCGCTCTTACTACTACGTCCATTGCTCTGAAGGTCTAATAATGACACGGCTGGGTTTGAAAGCTACACAGTCATACAGACGCTAAAGGGTGCCTTGTGCGTTGGTATCAAGACGCTGATGGCTGCTGCCCAAGCGTCAGGATTTTAAGCCCTCGGAGTGCGATTCTTTTTCTGATTTATTTTAATCAGAAAGAAATATATATCTGCATGTCTGTGTGTGACTGGTATTCATATTCGTGCAGACACCTCAGCTCAGCCAAAACTGGGAGGTATATTTTGTTCTTTATCTAAAAATATGTATGAAAACAAGCAGAAGAAGTTCAGGTACAAAATCAGCTGTGACACCTTTTGTTACACCGAATCGGCACACACACGCACACACACACACGTAACTTCTTGACATCGCTGTCAGTGCATGTTGGTAGGAGATAGGTGCTACATCCTAGAATAGATATGAACTGTCATCCTAAAAAAAAAATCGTATTCAAGCAGCGATTCAGAACTGAGCACGAAGGCCTGCGGTGGGACTGTAGCCGCTCAGACGCCCGGATACACACACACACACATAGTATATAAACACATCACAGGCTAAGTTTTGGCGGCTTGTCGGCGAGCATAAGTTAGCGAGACCTAAATAAGGAAAGACACAAGTGGAGAAGGAGGAGGTAAGAGACAGAAAGGATGCCGGTGCAAACTCCACATCTTAGTGAGAAAAACTTCACAGAAAGGAGAAATCTCTCCTGATCTTGTTGTCCATCTTGTTCATGATTTTATGCAATTAATCTCTGACTTCTGCTCATTTCATATTCTACCAACCTTCCCTGTTCCTCCCCACCTGCCCAGTCACCTGCCTACACACCTGTTTCCCATCAGTGATGAGCAGCAGTATATAAATGCTCCTCAGCCGGCGTTCAACCCTTTGCCAGATTGAACATTTTCACACATTAAAAACTTGAGCGGGAACACCAGAACTTTTAGGCAAAGTTTTTTTTTTGCGCTTGGCTGAGGTTGGAAAAGTTGGCATGCAGAAAAAAAGAGATGTGATAAAAACTGATGGATGTCTCGAATACACCTTGTTGTTTTGGGGTTGCTGCTTCTGCTCCTGTGGTCCAAGCATTCATGCATGCTGCCACCCACTCCACTCATGACTCCTTCACCAGGAAGCCTTAAAAATAAAGGTACGTTTCAGCAACAGTCCGCTACAATATAATATTTGCATTTTACCTTGCAAAATGAAGCAATGTGGTTCCTGGACAAAAAAAACAACACTTTTTTTTTTCTCGCAAACTTGGGAGAGAATTTTTTGAATTTTTACTTGCAAATTTATTTCTTTGATCTCAGAATATTCAATTCAATATTCATAAATTTGTGTTTTTTTCTTGTAGATTTGCCACTTAAATCTCAGAGAATATCTACGTTTTTTTTCTCATAAATGTATTACTTTAATCTTGTTAAGTTTTTTTATAAATATTGGTGCGAAACACTGAATGTAACTTTTATTAACGATAAAACTCCACAGGGCACCTTTTAGTTACATTAGATGATGGAAACATGCACTCATTCCCACTTGTTTTTTGGTTGCTGGTTTTTTAACAAGATTTCAAAACTCTGCTTAAAACTTGTGCAACATTAATGGAAACCTATAACTTATGTTGCCTCGTTGCTTTGCCTTGTTGTTGTTACAATGATAGTTTTGAGCAATGACCATTTCTGCATCGTGAATTTGTTCACGAGTCGTCACTCGTGTGCCCGTTTCCTCAATTTTCGCAACCTTCTGGTTTATTACCACCGCAGAAGAGGAACATTGATTTTGAAGATCTGCATTTTTCATCGTTGCCAAACTCGCTTTTGGCACGAGAGACGCACACTTCCAGCCTCTGTCAGAGTTGTGCCTCTTTCACTTTGCTCTACAATTCATCCTGTATCTTATAACACTGTTCACGTTCATCCCTCCGTGTACAATTTACGTACATGACACAGCAGCCATAACTTCATTAACTATTTAAATCTTCCGACATCAGAAAAATAACTTACCTTCTGTCCATTTCTACACAACAGACTGATAATCTGCTGCACTCGAATTCCTGGTTCGACAGTGGAGCTCCATTAGAGCTGTCGGGATGTTTTTAGGCAAACGTTTCCTTTGGAGTCAAAATATTTTTTTTTCTTTCTGTCGTGTGACAATGACATTACAGGGAGTGTTTTTGCTGCCTAAATTCAACATCTTACAATATTTGCAGTCGTGGTATTATTGTGCACATGGAAGTGTATCCATGAATACAACCTCAAATTGTTAAAATAACAAAATAAGGAAGCAGATGATAATAATGAAAAGAACTTTATTATACCGTAAGTTACTACGGTTGTTGTTTTATTGTACTGAGGCCTGTTTTTACATAAGGACAGGAATTTCAATGTTACATGAAACTTAATAATCTAAAAATATTACATCAACTGCCATTGACAGCGCATTTGTGGTGAGATTTCTGTGGTGAGTGCGTTTTTCCCTTCAACTCACCTCTCGCCTCAAAGTCCACAGTTGGTTTACCCAAATTACACAAAAAGAAAAATAAATTCTCACTTTCCTTTAGTGGCATTTAGTCATATGTGTCTCTGAGATGTTTGCCTCTACGCCAAAACAATTAAAGGGAATTATTTGTGCTCACAGTATTAAAAAAATGACACCTAAAAAGAATAAAACTGCAACACATCTCTTACCAAAAAGTGTCCCTAAAGTTTGCAACTTTAACTTATTGGTTTGTATGAGCAGCTTGGCTTGTAAAAAATATTGAAAATATAAGGAAAAACTACATAAAAGCAATATTTTATTGCAAGAGAGAGTACCTGAGTTTGAGCCAGAGAGATTTAATCATAGTTGGTGAATTTTATTTATGTTGCTCAAAATCACAAATGACAAATTTTAGGGTTTTCCATCTGCGGTAGGACACCCTCTATATTTAGATCCTGGAAGACATTAAATTTTTTTTTACATTACGAAAAAACAGGACATCATGTTTGAAGCCAGATTAAGGAGGAGAAATGACTGGTAGGATGAGATGAGGAGGGGGAGCTCCTAAAGCAAAATCCTTCTGGACCCCAAAAATGCAAACACCAGCCTCATGACAAACCACAACAAACTTGTAAGCATCATAAATATGTTGGGAATAAAAGTAACTTGTGGTAAAGGTCAGATGTGGTCCTATTTGCTCTTTTCAGATCTTTTAAAAGATGAGTTTAATCTTATAATCTGTTTAAAATTATTTAAATTACAAACACATAACTTGCGGTGACAGGAAGCAGCAACATCTGGGTGGCAATAAAAAAGGAACCACTGAAAACGGATTTGTCGGAAAATGGTTCATATATATGTGAAGAGACTGATTGAGAACATGATCCATTATAGAAGAAATATAAGTGCTTGGTTTTTGGTGAACACGTGTGTTCGACATCACACATTTTTGTTTTACAATGGGGGTTTTTAAGCTTTGCTCTCAGTCAGTGTAGCTACAGATATCAGGGCTTGTTTTTTACACGTGACACGAGAGGATGGAGCTAAGTACAAACAACATTTTAAGGCGACCAAAATTCTCCCAGACCGGACAACGCCGTGGCAGCGACCTGTCAATCACAAGGTAGCCTCGCCCTAAGGCATACCCTGCTTTATGGTCTATTTGACTCTAAATGGGACCAAAATTTACTAAATGAACATCATGCTGTATTGAAGAAGACTTGAAACTAGCGATTGAGACCATAAACTCATGTTCACTGAGGTAATAAATCAAGTGAGAAGTAGGGTCATTTTCTCATAGACTTCTATACAATCAGACTTTTTTTGCAACCAGAGGAGTCGCCCCCTGCTGGCTGTTAGAAAGAATGAGAAGTTTAAGGCACTTCAGCATTGGCTTCACTCCTCAGACCTGGAGGTTATCTGCTCAAGACAGATTTGTGTTGACCTCCCCAGGTAGCAGGTGATTATCTCAACTTTTATTATGATGCTATACACTCATTGTTGTGTCAGTATCTCTCCGGAGTTTCTGGTCAAATGTTATTTTTACAGAGATTTCAGATAAAACAGGCAGCCAGAACAAATAATTTTTATTTCTCCCTGAGATATCGAAGCCATACCTTTTTTTGCCGCATGCACCATCCTTTTTTCATTCCTGAAATGTTTTTCTTTGAACCGAGTACAAGTATGACTGTGCACGAATCAAGGACTCAGTCTGACTGAATGATGAGCTTCAGATTTGTGGCCACGGTGGATATTCAACAGTTTGTGCTAAAACTGTTTGGTTCCATCAATATATGCGAACCAGGATCACTCGCTCCCGAATCTGGAAACGAGACAGACGAGAGGATGCTCTGTGAAATCCTCGAGGGGCGAAACCTGGAGCCGATCCACTGGCAACCGACCAGAGACTGACTGAGTTTAAAGGCTGAACAGCTGCTTGCAGCTTCTTTTTCACAAAGGGGCTTCTCTTTATCCTGCGTTTAATCAAACACTGTAGGCCTGCTTCACTGCACTACTGAGGTTAATGAGCTTTAAGTGAGTGTTCCCCCCCCCCCCTCTGAATACATTTCAATTCATTTTTTTTTATTTTCATTAAATTATTTTTGGGGAATATTATATCATTATTAGATCAACCCGGTCTCACAGGAAGGCATATAAATACAGCGACATTACACGGATATTCTGTGTGTCATGAGTACGCATTTTAGCCTTTTTGCATATCATTTATACTACTAAACTACGGTAACGTCCACACTTAGGTTCAGGCAATAAAACCACTTAGTTAGCGTAACAAAAAACATCACGGTTGAGCTTTAAATAAGCAAGTAAACTAAGTAAAATACGTATGGAAACAACGTAACACCACTACGGAAAACACGCCACTAAAAAACACGTGACAAACATCATTAATGTAACTTACAAAACAAAACACCAGTCTTGAACACCGGTCTCCTGGTCCAGTGTTTGTTGGACCCTTTTACGGACTCACCGTCCATCATAAGTGGTCTTTCTCGCACTCCTACCATAGCATTTATATGCGCGGATGCGTCTACATTGCCGTCAGTCCAGGATACATGGCGTACAAATGACACCCAGAAATCAAGCTAAAATCAAGCTGCCTCTTTGGTTGACTTTGAGTCACACTGGACTACTTAAAAATATGAAACAGCAGCTCATAAAGGGAAAACCTTAATGAGTCTGCTTCAGCACAAACGCTCATATTATTGTTGTTAGTGTAGTTCATTGTTAATTATCTCCGTTGCTCCCTCTGCACCAGCACAGTGAGGTGGGTGTGTTGTGTCTGGAGCCTTGAGCTTGGAGATGCTCCACTATGACGCTCCTCTGAGCCTCTGTGGCTGGATGACAGGAGAGGAGAGAGGAAATGAAGAGGGAGGAAATGAGGAGAGAGGAAAGGGATTTAGGAGAGGAGAAAAGAGGCAAAACAGGAAACAGGAAAGGAGAGGTGTCAAAAGAGGAAAAGAGTAGAGGAAACAAGGAGATGAAAGGAGAGCAAACAAGGAGAGAGAGGAGACGAGACATGAGAGGAAACAAAGAAAGGAGGGAAAGAGTGAAACAAGGAGAGGAGAGCACAGAAAGGATACGGGAGGGGAAATGAGGATAAGAGGTGACAAAAAAGGAAACAAGGAAGGGAGAGGAGTCAAAAGAGGAAAATCTGGAGAGGAAACAAGGAGAGAGAGGAGACGAGACATGAGAGGAAACAAAGAAAGGAGAAGAGAGCAGAGAAAGGAAATGCAAAGAGGAAAGGAGAAAGGAAACGAGGAGACGGGATAAGAGGAAAGGAGACAATAAAGGAAATGAGGGGAGAAAATAGGAAACAAGAAAAGGGGAAGAAATAAGGAGAGGAAAGCAGAGGAGAGGAGGCAGGGTGACGAAAACCAAGAAGGAAGAGTGGAAGAGACAAAAGAGGATACAAGGAAATGAGAGGAGAGGAAACAAGAAGAGGGAAAAAAAAGAAGTTAGGGGAGGAGGTAAAAAGAGGAGAAGCGAGGAAACGAGGAGAGGAGACAAAAGAGGAAACAAGGCAGAGAGGAGAGGAGAATATGAAGGATAGGGCGGATGTTAGAGGTTGTAAGTTGGACTTGACGTTATCGATGAATTTTACACGAGTCGTACTGTAACGGCGATACAGCTGCTGTGAGCCTTGACTGTCAACTTGTTGCTCCTTGCAGCACATCAAAGTTTTATATATTGAGTTACATCCAGGTCAAGGCTGCTGTAACACCCGCTGATGCCTCCTCACGACGAGACCTATAACAATTGTTCAACAAGTAAAACTTATACTAATCAACACCAAAATGAACCATGAAATATAAGTTTTACTACATATTTTCTTTGCAGACATAAACACTCTTTTCCATCTTTTTCAGGCGGCCCATCTCAGGTTTTAATTAGACAGTTGTGGGTCATGTACTTAACTTTTCAGAGCCATGAAGTCCTCTCATCCTTACTTGTGTGTAAGTGTCTATGAGTATGTGCTTGTAGACATTCATTCACTCTGTAAGTGTTTTATTCAGTCTGAGCCCAAAGAGGATTTGGTAAACGGCATGGATATCCCCCCCCTTGTCAATTAGCTAACATGTTGATGTCAGCATGGTCAGCAGACTATAATCCCTCTCTTAATGTACTGTAATAACCCTCCTCCCTTCCTCTTCACTGAGACACTCAGCACACGCACACACAACAGCTCCTGAGGGAAACAGCCATGCAACAACATGACAGGATGCTGCATTAGCTCAGCCGTCATAACAACATTACCAGGGGCTGAATGAAGCTCTCCGGGGCTTTGGAAGAGACAACTTTCTGACCCAGCGTACGACTCTGCTACAGTATGCAAGCACTCAATTTAGCTTTCATCGAGGTGCCTCTCCTATTCAACACAAAGCTGCCTCTCATTGTTGCTTATTAATTTCATTTAACTTTTTTAACTTAACAGTATCAGGTGCTGAAATCCATAATCCAGTGCTTGAAGTGGAAAAAAAAGTATGCCATGTTGGTGTGTGTCGGCCGGTCTCATCAATCTCTTGCAACTTATTCCTATTTATTTATTATTTCTTTAAGCATGTTTTACTGTGTCAGTCATAATCAGCTGTGATTTTATTGCTATATTACTATATTTGGGCTATGTATCTTCTATAGTTGGCTTATAATACTCCAATAATATTTCAACTGGAACATTATAGGGTTAATGTGGTGTGTTTGTATAGAAAAAGTGTTAATACTTAAAGTGCTTTCCTGTGTTATTTGTAGTATCTCTCTATAATATATTATAGGATGCCTATTGGCTGGAATCAACAGCAGCCAGCCAGACAGATTCAGAAATCTTTTAAATAATGTTTCAATGATTTTTATCTGTTCACAACTAAAAAAAAGTTATGACGAACAGTTCACTAATTATTTTACAAAAAGGACGAGAACATTGTATTGATAAATGACAGCACTCTCGTTCTCACCCCCCCTCTCCCCTGTGTTGTGCGACGGCTCGTCCAGATGTTCTTCACGTTGTTTTTATGTTCATACTTCTTATGAGGCGCCGTTATGAATCTCCCAGAGAACCTGATATGGCGAGGGCAGAGAAGAGTACCGGCAGCTTGTTGGAAGTTCTGGTACGCATGACAAAGTCACGGTATACGCCAAGGAGTAAAATGAAGTAGTGCCGGTACGTACCGGTGAGTACCGGCCAACTTCGAGCACTGATCTAATCACTTTTTTTAGACAACTGATCAAAACAGCATCAGGAAAAACATGAAATTGGAAATCAACAACATTCAGAAATATCTGAGTCTGAAGCCCCTTTCACACATGCACTGCAACCCTGAAATTATTTCGACATTACCCAGAGGTGCTGTATGTGAGAACGCAAATGTCTAAATCACGCAAACCGGACATTAAACAGGCTTTACCCTGCCAGCTCCCTAGAAGGCTACAAAGTCAGTGTAATGTCCGATTGAGCGCATGTGCGAATAGAGTCGCTCATTGTCCGGAGAATTCACAGCGAGCAGGAGGCCGTGTTGATGATGCGGTTGGCGTGAAACCGGAAGACAACAAACATCCGAGGGTGGAGAAGAGGGGTCATTTACACGAAGACGACAACGAAAATGCCTAACTGAGACGACGATATTCTGGAAAAGTTTATTTAGTGTAGCACCTTTCATAGAACGAAATTCATAAAGTGCTTTACAAGAATAAAAAATGAATTACAAACAATGAAACCAATACAAACAATAAAAACAATCAATAAAACAGCACAAATTCAAGGAATGTTAAGAGATTTGGTTGTTTATGACTAAATTACAAACCGGCTATGTGACCGCTGTGTAATCCACGTCATGTCGTACCTCCTGCACACTCTACCCAGGCGCCACCCCTCACCTAAACCAAACGGAGTATTTCCAGTAGGTCAGAACACGTCTGACACGGACAATCTCCTGTGGTGTGCTCCATGTGTGAAAAGGAAACTCCTGACCTGACTGATATTGTCCGGAGTTCATATGAGAAAAGTTTACACAAAATCACAAGAGCAAGAAGAGACATTTTAAATCAATTAACTGATTTGAGCATATTTTTTATGCTAAATTCAGTACCTGTTATTGTTTCTGGATGATATTTGTCATTGTTTTGTGTTGGTAATTGATTTCCAATAATAAATATATACATACATTTGCATAAAGCAAGCATATATCCCCACTCCCATGTTGACAAGAGTATTAAATACTTGATAAACCTCCCTTTAAGGTACATTTTGAACAAATTAAAAATGTGCGATTAATTTACAATGAATCACGATTAAATATTTTAATCGATTGACAGCCCTAGTTGTGATATTTCAGGGGAACCCATTGGTGGCTTTTACTGCTGATGTTCATCATCCAGTTCTGATTCTGTTCATTCCAAACAAACAATTTTGTTTTTGCAAATGGAAAAAAAAAGTCTTCATCAACTGAATCCACAGTGAATCACTTTGTGTCCCATCATATGTTTACTTACAAACAAATCACCAAGTTTGTAGGCTTACAGTATGCAATTTCATTCTGAGCTTCACAGCCGGAGCAAAAATAATGACTCACTTCCCCTCTGAAAACTTCCTCCCCTCACATCAACATTAGCAGCAGCAGCACACTTCCACGCAGTCTGTCCGCGGCCTCCCTCTGGTTCTGAGGGACACAGCGAGCATCAGAGCCAAGATGGCGGCTAATGATGTGTAGCTCGCCAGGGGACTGAGGCGAGGCTGCCATTTCAGCCGGGGGGACGGTCCGGTCTGGGTGGCTAATGCATCCAAGACAGCTGGTGACACAAACCCAACCGTCCAGAGGAGCTGTCGGTCCGGCCGTCCCTCCAGACGTTCTGTAGAGTAGTGGAGTAGTGTATGTCTAAGCGCGTGTGCATGTGCGTGTGCATGTGCGTGTGTGTGTGCACTGAGGGGAATAACAAGATGATTTTCATGAGTGACACCAGTAGGGACAGCAGATCCTCATGGTCTCCAGTGGGCTTAATGATGATGAGTCGGGGATATGAAGATTAACAGCAAGTCCTGAGGAGTGTGTGTGTGTGTGTGTGTGTGTGCAGGTGGCTCAATGCATGTTATGTAAAAACATTAACAATGCACATTGCATATTAGCCATAGACTGTGTATAAGAAGTGGACGTAGTCACCGCGACGTAGTCACCGCGACGTAGTCACCGCGACGTAGTCACCCAGTGGTTGATGGATTACCATTGCGAAGCCTGGAGTTCGGCATTTTGGCCGTCGCCATCTTGGTTATTTGCAACCAGAAGTGACACGAGAGGGTGGAGCTAAGTACAACCAAATGCTGAATAAGACATTTTAAGGCGACCAAAACGTTGTAATTAACTTTCATGAACTGAAAACACACTGTGAAAGGGTTAAAGTTGAAAGACGAAAACACGACAACTCCCAGACTCGACAACGCCGTGGTAGCGACCTGCCAATCACAAGGTAGCCACGCCCTAAAGCATACCCTGCTTTATGGTCTATTTGACTCTAAATGGGACCATAACTTACTAAATGAACATCATGCTGTATCGAAGAAGACTTGAAACTAGCGATCGAGACCATAAACTCATGTTTACAATGTTTACTGAGGTAATAAATCAAGTGAGAAGTAGGCTCATTTTCTCATAGACTTCTATACAATCAGACTTCTTTTTGCAACCAGAGGAGTCGCCCCCTGCTGGCTTTTAGAAAGAATGCACGTTTAAAGGCCTTTGCACACCAGGGGGCGTGACGAATAAACAACACGAAAATGTGGAATACTCGCCTGTGAATATGACATGTCTAGGGCTTTTATTGTGAAAGGGAAGAAGGGAAGGAGTAGATCTGGTCTGTGCTGCCTTTGACAAGGTTGAAAGGAGTAATAAAGTTTGCCATCTTGGTACTGACTACGGTGCGTCCATGTTGTTAGGCTCGTTCGAGAAACTGCGTCTCGTTTGGAAAGTAGACGAGATCAGGCGGCAGCAGCAGTGTGCGGTGACAAAAAGCTGCGGTCAAGTCGGACAGTTTCCAGCCGTTTCCAGCAGCCTTCAAAGAATTTACAGGAAGTCACAGGAATAGCGACATCCTGTTAGATCTGATCTATAGGCTACTTGTAGTTTGCAGACCATGTGTGTCTATCTGGTATTATATTCTATCCTTTATTCTTTTATTTCTGCCTTGTAAAGCATTTTATAATTGCTCGTTTTGATAAGGGTTAATAAAGTTAGTAAAGTTTTACAATATTTTAAAGCAAACCGTGTGTGTGTGTGTGTGTGTGTGCGTGTGTGTGCGTGCGTGCGTGCGTGCGTGCGTGCGTGCGTGCGCGTGCGTGCGTGCGTGCGTGCGTGTGTGTGTGTGTGTGTGTGCACCTTGCCTTGTTTCGTACACATGACCGTCCTCTAGAGGCCAAGTGTCTTTTTCCACCTCCTCTGTCTCCATGGTGAAACAAATGAAGTTCCTTCCTTGAGGGATCATTGAGGAGCATTTGAGTGTGTGTGTGTGCGTGCGTGCGTGCGTGCGTGCGTCCGTGCGTGTGAGACAGGCAGCTCCAGGTGTCTTTTGCAGATCACAGTATTGTCAGGTAGCGCTGCCTGTCTCGTCCCTGCTGTCTTAAGCACACTGTTGTTTGTTTTACACATCTGTTTGCCAAGCTGCTTACAACACACATACACATGCACACACACACACACATATACAAACACAAATTATTTGTAATTGGGGAACAAACTCGGCTTATTTGTTCAGATGAAGAAATGTATTTTGTAGTTTATTAGATATTCCTCAGGGTGGTCTTTCTTTATAGAAGTCTTTTTCTTCAGAGTTACAAAGCTAAACCAAAGAGAGTGTTTCTCCGGTGGCCTTGGTTTACGTGTCCCAGCGCTCTTCTGAAAAAAAATAAAAAATGAAACATTTCTGAAACAAAAGCTGTTGAATAATTCAGCCATGTTTAAAAAAGAATAAACTGTGATCCTTCATGATTATGACCCGGTAATCCTGGGGAATAGTGTACTGTTTAGCTGTAAAATCAGCAAGTTTGCTCCAGCTGGTGGGCGGTGCTTGGTATTTCTTCAACTGATCTCAACATGGCTGCCGGGTCACAAACTTTCTCAATTTACAGCTAAACAGAAAACATTTGAGGCGAGAAATAGGCATTACAGTAACAGAATATTGATTCATATTTGATCAGCGCTGCCTAGTTTGACCGTTTGATCAGAGTTTGCGAGTGATTGACAGCTGCTCAGAGACGGCAGGCTCCAGCTCGGCTCTGATTGGTTGTTTTCTTCTGGTCTGTGAAATCTTGCAGATGCCATTAGGAGCACCGGAGGTCAAATTACCTGTCTCATGCACTACTGTCAGGATATAGTGGCTGTTTTATAAAAACAACTTTTTTTTATCATAAAGCTTTAAGCGTCGGTATCTATAAAGCTGACGGCCGTGACAAAGCCTCGGTATTTGACGCCCTCGGAATGAAAACAGGCTGGGTAAGCAGGTGTCATGCACATACAGTAGATATGACCCCAATGGTGGCGGCTGGCGGCTATCAGAAGTAGAGAGGGTCGCCCACCAGTCAGAATGTCGTTGGTTCGATCCCCGGCTCCTCCAGTCCTTGAGCATGATACTTAAACCCAAACTGTGCCATCAGTGTGAATGAGAATTTAAATTAGATCCTGATAGGCAGGTTGGCACCTTGCATGACATCCTCTGCCATCAGTGTATGAATGGGTGTGTGAATGGGTGAATGCTGACATGTAGTGTAAAGCGCTTTGAGTGGTAGGAAGACTAGAAAGGTGCTATATAAATGCAAGTCCATTTACCAACACAGACTTACAATCCTTCAGATGCAAGAACATTAACTCATTTGTGAACTTTCTGGCCCCTGGTGATGAGCTCTGTGAGGGAGCAGACAAGGCTTTACATCAAACTTTAATGCTCATAGTAGGATGATATAACGTAACATGATAATGCAGCACAGGCTTAACATTCGGGAATGAAATGAAACATAATGCAGAACAGGATTGCAGCAAATATGATGCCGCCCCCTACAGACAGTGGGATTTAATCACAAGTAAAAAGAAAGGAAACGTTTTTACTCTTTATGATTGACAGGTGGTCTTAAGGGGAAGAAACATCAGCAATACTTTCTTAAAGTCAAAGAGCCCAAAGAGCCAACAATTAAAAATACAGATTCCTTTTTGATTTTTTTGATGAAAAGTTCTGGATTTGGATTTTACTGACCAAATACTGAGGGACATACATTGTGAGCACCGCTGTGTGTGCAGATGTGGACAGAAGAGTCAGTGTTCAAGGTTTTCAGTTCACTCCAGATGAAATGAGTTACGGTGGGATCCCCCTGGTACTAAATCATGTTCACCAGGCCGACAACCCTTTCCTCACCTTCCGTCCTGATCCAGATTGAGCACAGCAGTGTGTAATTGGTTCAAACAGAATCAGATGCTATGAACTCTGTGTGTGCCATACGGTGGCAAAATTGGATTTTTAAAAATGATTGTATAGTTTTGAGTGAAGTGTTTCATTTTGCAAAAGATCTGAGATGTTCTGCTACTTGTGTGTGTGTGTGGTTGTGTGAATTGTGTGTAGTGTTTTGACAAAATGAGCCCTGTTTTAAAAATTGTGCTTAAAGGTGTAAAAGAATTGACTAAAAAACAATAGACTGATACAAAAATAATCCCTCTCAATCATCACTTATGACCCACTAGAATAGTGTGGCGGTGTCTGTATCTGCAGAGACCCTGCAGCTCACAGCCCACACAGCACGCTCGTTCTCGCTATTTCGCTCCACACGTGCATGCGCGCACACTCCACACTGCAGAAGAGTTAGTAGCTCTGAGAATATCTAGAGAATGTACAGTGGACGTTTGTGCAGAAATAAATGCTGCAGCTCCTCCAGACCAACAGAGGTTTCCCGTGTCTCCTGCCGCGGTCGGGAGGCTGAAGCAGGACAACACAGGATCAGCATTGATTCATGGAGAGACCTTCGTCTGGTCAGCTAACATTACTGCCAAGCAGGTGAAATATAGAGTGATATTGTGCTTTTAGCTGACGTGTGTCGCCTCACTGTTTTGAGCGATGCTCGTTCATGTCTATGTAGAGCGAGCACAAGCACGAGGCCGACGCGGACTTTCGTTGACTGAACGAAAACGGAATAAGTGGAACAACAACGTAGTCAAGTGTTCATGGTAACAACAACACAGGGGGAAAAAAAGGTATTTTTCATTTAATGAGACATTTAAATACTGCAAGAAAACCTTAGGTAGAGGTAATCAGGTACCAAACATGTACTTGTACTGTATGCACACATATTATCACATTCATACCACACTGGGTTTCTCTGCTGGGAGGTCAGGGAGAGCTCAGGTATGCTAGTGGTGTGTTAATGTACCTGGGAGCAAGAGAGAGAGCCGAGCCTCAAGGCCTCTGGACTGCATCAATATTACAGCACACAGGGCCGAAGAGCAGCCAATCAAATATTCATTCATCACCCCTCATCTCTCTCACACTTTTTTATCTTACAGCTCTGGTTCTCTCCAGCTAGTGAAGACACACCCAGCCTCTGTTCACATCAGCTACCTTAACCGTCAGTGTAGACGCTCCACTTGTGGATTCAGTTATTCAGAGCTCCCGGGGGAGAGCTTGGGTTAAGTGTTACATGGAACGAGAGCTCCATTTGGGGTCAAATGCAGAACAAAGACGCCGTAATGCTGAGGACAGGCTGTCTGGTTCTGTTGTTGGAGCACTCTTAGAGTCTAGGACTGCCCTCTCTTAGTGGATTAGTCGACTAATCGTCCGTTTTGGTCTTAAGCCCCAGACACACCAACATTAGAGAACTAGTGGTGATGAAGGCCGCCTGTTGCGTCGCCTCATGTCGCCTTTGTTTTGGCAGACAAGTTGCACTGAAACACACCGCTAAGACGACAGCCGACAGCCAGTTGGCACGTACGTTCTGCGCCTGCATGAGATAAAATAACTCTCCACACCAGCAGGCGATGGTAGTCTGTATTTGTCATTCAAAAAGGGGAAACCAGAAGACCGAGGAAGGCGGATATGCACGCCGTTGTTATGAAACGTACATAAATCAAAGCAGCATCACACGACTCTCACTCACCACTTAGCTTCATTCCAGACGGCCATGTCGTTGTGAAAATATCTGTGTATTGGAATGATCAGATGAGATGAAGATGAAAATGAGAAGAGCCTTCTGTGTTTTTCCTCTTGACTTCACTCGTTGGCTTGCTTTCCTCACGTCTGTTTCTCTTTTCGTGCGCTGATTCGTTTAAGCGGAACAGCCAATCAGAGTGATTTCTCTCACCAACGATTCAATATGCTGAATCGGCCGATAAAACTCCAACATGGGCAGACTAGAGCCGACAGGGCGGGACATATAGCAGTCACCGTACTCAGATCTTTCAAAAGTAGCAATACCACAATGACTTTGTTACAAGTAAAAGTCCTGCATTCAAAGTAAAAATACACAAGTATGAGCAGCAAATTATATTTAAAGTATCAAAAGTAAAAGTATATCATTATGGAAAATATCTCCATTCAAACTGTTACATTTATTGGAATTTTATTCCTGATTCATTACTGTCGAGCTAATTTTAACAGCTGTATATACTGTTGGGTAGTTTCAACTATAACAATAAACATATTTTGTAAACTGATCATAGGTTTAACGTATAAAATGTTGATCTGAAAAGTAACTATAGCTTTCAGTTACAATGTAGTGGAGTACAAAGTACAATATTTCCCTCTGAAAATATGTACTTAAGAACACAGTACTTGCCACCCTACATAGACCTGTGAGACCTGTGAGATAGTATCAGTTGAGGCTGATACAGTAGATCATATTGTGTGTTTCTGTGTAATAACCTGCAATGCAGAACACCAGTGGAACAGGTGTCAGGTATCCACTGAGGTGTTTTAAGGTTTTTAATACGTTTTTTTTCATGCACATGTCAATTTTCTTTTATTTTTGGGCTATTTTGCTTCCATAACATGTCTTTGAGTGGAAAGAAAACATCCAAAAATACACATTTAGGTGTTTATTTTATAACTTTGTCTATATGTGTCTGTAGATTTCTCCTAAATTTAACAACAGTTAGCATTAAATAATGCCTCACTTGCATATTTAAACATAACATTTAAGAAAAAAGTGTAATACAACAAAATAAATGTCTTAATGTAAGTAATCAACTGGGGAAGTTTCATGGTGATATCTATTAGATCATTTTTTTCCTATTTTACCCTATAGTAGTGTCTTGCAAAATGTAGTGAACTTTACAATCCATATATTGAAAGGCAGTTTTCTCAAAATGAGTTTTTTGAGGCATAACATGTTATTATTGCATTAACTTTGACAGTTCTAATTAAAACATTTCTAAAGTTGTTGATCTTCAGGACTGTCACCATATATTCGTGTGACCCTAAACAGAAACTTCAACAGAACACCTAAAATCACGAGGAAGTACATGTACCAATAAATGTTTGAGCTCAAAGCCAAAGCTCAAAGTCCTGCAATAATAATAAAAACTGCCACACAAAGTCCAAAGATAGTGAGAGCTGTAATCAGTCATAAACAGGAACACTGATCAAATATACTGTAGGCACAAATAATGTCAAGAAGTTTAAAGGAGTCTTTTCATCATCAGTGTTTCCAACAGTTTCTTTGTCTTCAGTGAGAGAAAGTATATTTTCATTGTGATACATGAAACATCAGATGCAACAGGGATAAAAATGTTCTGCAGTGTTTATTTCTCACCTAAGAGGGAAATGGGCGGGCTAAACAATGAACTTGAAATGTTTCCAGGTTCTGAAGTACAGGTTGAAACGTAATCTCATTCTTATCTGCTGGTAATAAAAGACAGATGACTGCATTTACTACCGTTAATGATTAACTAATAAAAGAGGTTGGTGAAGTTGTCAGCACATTCTGGCATTGTTGAACAGAGCAACAACTCCATTACACTGGGAGAGACCTCTATCGAACAATGCACACTTGGAGGACTGTAAGGAGCAAACTGAAGGGAAATAAAAATTGGTGAGTCTTTCATTGAAGAACAATTTGGAAAATCAAGAAAATGGCTGAGAAAACTCCTCTTTTTGAAAGTTACCTGAACTGCCATGTGTGTTCAGAGACTTTCAGAGATCCTGTGTCTCTGAGCTGCAACCACAGCTTCTGTTCAAGCTGCCTGAAGAAGTTCTGGGAACAAGCTAAAAACAAAAACTGTCCCATTTGTAAAAGAAAATCATCTAAAGATAATATCTCTGTGAACTTTCCACTGAAGGAACTGTCTGACTCGTTTGCTGGGAGACAGAAAGCTGGATCATCTGAGACAGAAAAAGAAGAGAAGAAGGTGGAGGTGGTGTGTAGTAAACATCAAGAAGAGCCTAAACTGTTCTATAAGGATGAAGAGAAAGCTGTGTGTCCTGTCTGTGAGTTTTCTCTCCACCAGAGTCACAAGGTGGTTCCTGTAGAACAAGCAGTCAGTGACCTGAAGGACCAGCTGACATCTGACTTAAAGTCTCTACAGGACAAGAGGGACACACACAAACAAGTAGAGAAAACATACGATGAAGTGATTCAACACTCCAAGAAGCAGCTGTTGTCCACAGAGAGGCAGATCAGAGCAGAGTTCAACAAGCTCCACCAGTTCCTGAAAGAGGAAGAGGAGTCCAGACTGGCAGCTCTGAGGGAGGAAGAGGAGCAGAAGGGGAAGACTATCAGCAGAGAGATGAAGATGATTCAGGAGCACATCTCCTCTCTGTCAGACAGTATCTCTGCTGTTGAAGAAGACCTGCAGAAACACAACGTGCCCTTCCTCAGCAGTTATAAAGCCACTCAGACCAGAGCCAGAGTCCAGTGCTCACTGTCAGATCCACAGCTGGTCTCAGGAGCGCTGATAGATGTGGCCAAACACCTGGGCAACCTGTCCTTCAGAGTCTGGGAGAAGATGAAGGACAAGGTCCACTTCAGTCCTGTCATTCTGGACCCAAACACTGCAAACCCCGGTCTCTATCTGTCTGATGATCTGACCAGTGTGAGACGTGGAGACACAAACCAGCAGCTTCCTGACAATCCAGAGAGATTCACTAAATATGCCAGTGTTCTGGGCTCTAAGGGCTTCAGCTCAGGGAAACACAGCTGGGAGGTGGAGGTGGGAGACCATCCTGACTGGAATGTAGGTTTGGCTAAAGAGTCAGCTGACAGGAAGGGAGAGATATATGCCTCACCGGAATATGGAATCTGGTGTTTAACTCATCACAGTGGAAAATACAATGTTGTTGTTGGTGGGACAGTCGGAGTGAAGAAGAGTCTCCAGAGGATCAGAGTCCAGCTGGACTATGACAGGGGGGAGGTGTCCTTCTACGACCCTGAAGACATGACTCACATCTCCACTCACAGAGACACTTTCACTGAGAAACTCTTCCCATATTTCAGTGTTGGACGAGCTGGTGATGCTAAAACTGCTGATATCAAAATCATTCAAACTGTGATTCTCTGTGATGTTCAGACACGTTGGTGTTAGTTCAGACTTTAATCTGACTTCACTGTCTGTCTAGATCTTATTGAAATAATCAAGACAATCAACAGTTATAACATAAATAATATTTAATCAATACTTAAACTGCATTACATCATCAGGTCTTAAACTTTCATACAGCTCCAAATCAGTTTACTTATTAACCTGGTTATCATCATCTTGTGTTTAATCAGACCACAATATAACATCTACTGTATCCACTATACCAAACACTTTGTTTCAGCTGTGTGATTCTTTAAGGGGAGAGTCTACAGGTGAATAGGGTAAAATATTTAACTAAAAGATATCACCATGAAACTTCACCAGTTGGTTACTGACATTAAGGCAATTATTTTATGCATGACAAGTTTTCTGAAATGTTATGTTTAAATATGCAAATGAGGTATTATCTAGAGCTAACTTTTGGTGAATTTAGGAGAAATCTACAGACACAAATAGACAAAGTAGTCAAATAAACACTTAAATGTGTATTATGGATGTTTTCTTTCCACTAGTCTGAAAGAAGACGTGTTATTGAAGCAAAATAGCCCATAAATCTCAAAATTGACCAGTGCATGAAAAACAATATTTCTGCCTGTAGTGTCTCTCCTTAACATTTATCATCATCAGACAACATTTTTAGTTTGTCAGATTTCTGTATCTTCTGATGAGTTATTTCAGTTCTGATCTATAATTTCAGTGTTTTACACTTTACACTCAGAGTCTCAGTTTATCAAAACACATTCTGGCTCTGATTGATTGTTATCTTTTTTATATTTTTATGATTTGTTGAGGGTCACAGAAACTGTTTTTCTCTACTGTCCAAAATTAATATATATTCTTTTACTGTTTTAAGGTAACTCACTGTAAAAACATGGACACATAGATCATTTCTGATATCTGAAATTCATTTTTGAAAATACCTTGAGAAATTAAGGATTTGTTGTTTAGCAAAAATGTGTTAAAGACGGTAACTAAGATTAATCCACAAGAAAATGTGGCTGCAAAATCTGTATCACATCATTTAGTCATTTAGTTATTTTAGTTTTGGATCTCTTGTTTTAATGATGTTTTATTTTAAGATAAGATAAAACTTTATTCATCCTGAGGGAAATTACTGTGCAGCAGTTGCAATACAAAGTGAGAAGAGTGTAAATATAAAAAAGTGTAAATATAAAGTCTAACAATATGGTGTAAATATATACACAAGTATATACAATATCAGAATCAAGTCAACAGTATGGGTCATAAAAATATAAACATGCTTTGATTCAGTCTTTAATTCTTACAGCACTTCTTCAAACTGTATATGATATTTTTTGTAGTGTATACATGATCAATAATATGAATGATGAATGACAATGTCCCGTTTGTGATCAAAATAAAGGAAATATCAGCACTACAATTTAGTTTCATGTTTTTTTTATTAAATCAAATATATCTTTATAAAATGTACATCAGATGGATGCTGCTTCACATGATGTGTAATTAAATCACCAGCAGTTTTTATTCTGTAGTTTGTGTATGAGGTTGTTTCTTTACATAAATCTGTCAAATGTTCAGGTGACAAATTACGAAGAATACAAATAATGAAAGATAATTTTACAACCAGCTTTAAAAAATACAATATTTAATCTTTCTCTTTAATTTTTTTATTTTAAATACATTAAATGTCTTATTGAAACTCTTTCAACTTCAACATTTATGGAACTAACTTATTATATATAAAGTGCTACAGGAATGAATCCTAAAACACAGAAATGAGTTAGCATTTTAGCACTTCCTGTTTCCTCGTCTGGAAGTCAATGGGTTTTCAGTTAGATGCCTGAAATAAGGTCTGTGGTTAACACAAGCTGAAGAGATGTTTAAGTTTTGCTCTACGATATAAAATACGTCAGTAAATATCCCACTAGTGAATTTTGAAGCTTTTATGTGTCTTAAAAAAGGTGGTTGCTAACAAGTGACTAAATGAGACTACTAAACTTCATCACGGTGACTCGTCCTCCTTCACAGCCTCGTTGTGTATACACAGCCAGGCTGTAAAGGAGGACAAACAGGATAAACAGGATAAACAAACTACACCACGGTGGCATGACTATAGTCATGGTTTAGTTTGTTTATAGCCTAACCTTAGCTTTTTACTTATGTCAACTGCATTCATGCTTCAAAAATCATAAAGTGGTGTTTATTTGTGGAGATTATTTTATGGAACAAAACATGTAAATATGATAAACATTTGTCACAGAGCTTATTTTAAAGAAACATTTCATGTTCTAAAGAGCTTGGTTATTTGACTTGTGTGTGTGTGTATAAACAATTTGAATCACTGTTCACTATGACCGAGAACTCCGTAGCAACCCTGAGATTAAGAGACTCAATTGATTAATATCAAATTTTGAATTTTTCCCTGTTTTTATAAAATTAGGTGGCGCCTGGGTAAATTCTGATATTAAAACTAATTGTGTGTGATATTTGAAGCTGAGTGTCACCACTCTCCTTCACCTTTTATGACAATTCATGGGTTTATGATTAATACATTTGAGTTATTTATTAGAGATATATATTTTGATATTAATGAATGGTTTGATTATCAATATGCTCTATGCAATAACGCTACAGCATTATTCATTTAATATCTATTAGTTAAAGATATTTACCCTATTCACTTATAGTTTCTTACAAATTGTATGGAATTTAACAATCCATATCTTTAAAGGCAGTTTTCTCAAAATTAGTAATTTCTCAGATTCAGAGCCAGAAATCTCTACTTCAGTAGCACTTACATTCAACAAACTTTCTAGTTTCATTCTTATCTATATTCTGAAGGTTTTTACAGAGGGGTTTGTTCATATATCATTCACAGCCTGATTTATAGAACATTTTATTCATATAAACATGTCGAAAATTGATTTTTTTTTTATGGAGCGATAAAAAGAGATATCCAACATCCCTTCTGTAAAAACATTTGACTTTAATACGTCAAAAAAATTAAAACAAAATTTTGAACCTGGCTTTTTCCAATGTTCACATTTCTGCTCTGGAAATTAAAGCAAATTTCCACATATTTAGTAAGATAATGCCTTGTTTGCATATGTAAACATGCATTTTCAGAAAACTTGTAATACAAAAAATATGTGTCTTAATGTAAGTAATCAACTGTGGTACTTTCATGTTGATATCTATCTGTTAATTGTTTTTGCCTTATTCACCTGTAGTGTCTCTCGACAGAGAATCTTGTTTCTGTTGACCTCCACTGGTGAAAGTTGATGATGAATTTGTGATGAAGCAGATGCATTATAGTTACTAAAAAGTGTGATATTCAGCGTGCATGGACAAAGTAGTCATCTAATTGATGACGTAAACAAATATTTCCAGTATTTGCACGTTGGATGTTGCAGAAGAACTTTTCTGATTCAGCTCCACTTTCCAGTAGGACTTATACCTTCTTGCTTGTTGGCTTTTTTCAGATACTGGATGGCTGACGGCTTTCATATTGCATTTTAGACATTTTACATTCATATACAGTACAGTACATTTTCACAGATGGGCCTTCACACATTCAGTTACAGTTGTGTGTGGACATAAATTCCCTTTCTTTTTCTCCACAAGGGGGCAACAAAGCCTGCACCTTTCCCTGCAGGCTGCCCAGCATGTTCAACAGAAGTCAGTTTATTTCCATCAACTGTCTGTTTGTGAGTAAAACTTAAACGTTAAAAAAAACAAAAAACTGTGCATATAAAGTGCTGTGAAGTAAATCAACTTTAATGTTGTTGGTTGTTTCTTCATGCATCATTATTACCTGATTATCCCTGAAAAGAAATACTGTAACTAGGTTATATATGATTATGATCTGACACAATCTTACATACCTTAAGTAAGAACAGATACACTATTCGCATCTGACCAGTGTGAGACGTGGAGACACAAGGCAGCAACTTCCTGACAATCCAGAGAGAAACACTAATTATCACATTGTTCTGGGCTCTGAGGGCTTCAGCTCAGGGAAACACAGCTGGGAGGTGGAGGTGGGAGACCATCCTCACTGGTTTGTAGGTTTGGCTAAAGAATCAGCTGACAGGAAGGGAGAGAGACATGCCTCACCAAAAGATGGAATCTGGTGTTTAATTCATCTTAGTGGAAAATACACTGATGGTCTTAGTGAGACATTCAGAGTGAAGAAGAGTCTCCAGAGGATCAGAGTCCAGCTGGACTGTGACAGGGGGGAGGTGTCCTTCTACGACCCTGAAGACATGACTCACATCTACACTCTCAGAGACACTTTCACTGAGAAACTCTTCCCAGCTCCTTCACAGCTGTAAACATTGTATTTACATCTGTGTGATTCTTTAAGGGGAGACTCTACAGGTGAATAGGGTAAAATATTTAACTCATAAATATCCCATGAAACTTCCCCAGTTTTCCCCAAATTAATTAATATTCTTTTATTGTTTTAATGCAACTTACTGTAAAAACATGTTGTTTTCATCAGAAAACACACGTTTTATTTTTGATATTTACTGGAAATAACATACGATATAGCCAAGAGTGAGTAGATTGTTATCTAGTGATCTTCTCCAGCCAGCTGCCACCTTATTGTGGTTTCTGTTTGGAAATGAGGAGGTACTGTAGGCTACAGATAACTCCTCAGGCACGCCCTGGCACGCCCTGCGTCTTGCCAGTGCCAGGGTCAAAATGTGCACAAACGCAAGTGCCGAGATAAAGTAAACGGGGTTAAACAACACATTAATCTAACAGTCTGACTGATTTCTTCATAACTATAATTTAAGTTAATAAAGACTAAATGTGGATGTTTCACTCAGCAGTTGTTGTCCCTGCTCAGCCTGCTGTAGTGTAACATTAGTCCATTGTTTTATTCCATGATACTGAACAGAATAATCCAAACAGGTAGAAAAAAGTAAGATGTGAGAGGAGCACAGGATGCTTTTTACTCTCTTGGTCCTAATTGTGCTTTAATGCACCAGGTTTGTAGGTCTACTTTCTCTCATTTTTTTCTATTGAGCTAATCAAGTTAATATTTTCATTTACATCCAGGACAACTGACCCGGTTTTCTCGGCTCATTGTATCTAAACTAATCAGCCGTTCCTCTCAATATGAGTGACAGGAAAAAATAGGAATCGTGTATCTGATAGCAGTTCAGACAAAACGTCACGCCGCGCTGTGCAGCGTCGTGTTGCTCACAGCCAGGTAGGACCCTCCAATAGAAAACAATGTAATCAAGCCCAAGTACATAGTTGTTTCCTAAATGCAAAACTATCACTGTTTTGTGCTTTATTTTGCATTGCAGTGTTAAGTCCTTCCATTACCAAACTGAATTAATTAACTTTACTAATAGCTTAGCTGTTATTTCAGTTTAGTTTTTTGTCAGGAGAGAATTCAGCTGAGGAGGCTCAGTGACCTTTTTGGACGGGCCTGGGCCCCTATGGCCCGCCCCTAACGCTGACGCTGGGTGTGATATATCTGCTGGAAAACACACGTTTGGATTATTTGAAGCAATCAAGAGACGGGACAGTAACTCGGTGAGTCTTGCTTTTGAAAGACAATTTAGATACCAAGACAAATGGCTGAGAAATCCGCTCTTTTTGAAAGTTATCTGAACTGCCATGTGTGTTCAGAGACTTTCAGAGATCCTGTGTCTCTGAGCTGCAGCCACAGCTTCTGTTCAAGCTGCCTGAAGAAATTCTGGGAACAAGCGGAAAACAAAAACTGTCCCATTTGTAAAAGAAAATCATCTAAAGATAATATCTGGGTGAATTTTGCACTGAAGGAACTGTCTGACTCGTTTGCTGGGAGACAGAAAGCTGGATCATCTGAGACAGAAAAAGAAGAGAGGAAGGTGGAGGTGGTGTGTAGTAAACATCAAGAAGAGCCTAAACTGTTCTGTAAGGATGAAGAGAGAGCTGTGTGTCCTGTCTGTGAGTTTTCTCTCCACCAGAGTCACAAGGTGGTTCCTGTAGAACAAGCAGTCAGTGACCTGAAGGACCAGCTGAAATCTGACTTAGAGTCTCTACAGGACAAGAGGAACAAACACAAACAAGTGGAGAAAACATACGATGAAGTGATTCAACACTCCAAGAAGCAGCTGTTGTCCACAGAGAGGCAGATCAGAGCAGAGTTCAACAAGCTCCACCAGTTCCTGAAAGAGGAAGAGGAGTCCAGACTGGCAGCTCTGAGGGAGGAAGAGGAGCAGAAGGGGAAGACTATCAGCAGAGAGATGAAGATGATTCAGGAGCACATCTCCTCTCTGTCAGACAGTATCTCTGCTGTTGAAGAAGACCTGCAGAAACACAACGTGCCCTTCCTCAGCAGTTATAAAGCCACTCAGACCAGAGCCAGAGTCCAGTGCTCACTGTCAGATCCACAGCTGGTCTCAGGAGCGCTGATAGATGTGGCCAAACACCTGGGTAACCTGTCCTTCAGAGTCTGGGAGAAGATGAAGGACAAGGTCCACTTCAGTCCTGTCATTCTGGACCCAAACACTGCAAACCGCTGGCTCTATCTGTCTGATGATCTGACCAGTGTGAGACGTGGAGACACAAACCAGCAGCCTCCTGACAATCCAGAGAGAAACACTAGGTATCCCACTGTTCTGGGCTCTGAGGGCTTCAGCTCAGGGAAACACAGCTGGGAGGTGGAGGTGGGAGACCATCCTGAATGGAATGTAGGTTTGGCTAAAGAGTCAGCTGACAGGAAGGGGAAGGCAGATGCTTCACCAAAATATGGATTCTGGTCTTTATTTCATCGCAGTGGAAAATACACTAATGATCTTTGTGAGATAGTCAGAGTGAAGAAGAGTCTCCAGAGGATCAGAGTCCAGCTGGACTATGACAGGGGGGAGGTGTCCTTCTACGAACCTGAAGACATGACTCACATCTCCACTCTCAGAGACACTTTCACTGAGAAACTCTTCCCATATTTCGGTATTGGACCGGCTGGTGATGTTAAAACTGCTGATATCAAAATCTGTCAAACTGAGATTCTCTGAGACGTTCAGACACGTTGGTCTTAGTTCAGACTTTAATCTGACTTCACTGTCTGTCTAGATCTCATTGAAATAATCAAGACAATCAACAGTTATAACAGAAATAATATTTACTCAATAGTTAAACTGCATTACATCATCAGGTCTTAAACTTTCATACAGCTACAAATCAGTTTACTTATTAACCTGGTTATCAGCATCTTGTGTTTAATCAGACCACAATATAACATCTACTGTATCCACTATACCAAACACTTTGTTTCAGCTGTGTGATTCTTTAAGGGGAGACTCTACAGGTGAATAGGGTAAAATATTTAACTAATAGATATCACCATGAAACTTCCCCAGTTGATTACTGACATTAAGGCAATTATTTTATGCATGACAAGTTTTCTGAAATGTTATGTTTAAATATGCAAATGAGTAATTATCGAATGCTAACTTTGGGTGAATTTAGGAGAAATCTACAGACACAAATAGACAAAGTAGTAAAATTAATTCCAATCCCAAATTAATTAACATTATTTTATTGTTTACATGCAACTCACTGTAAAAACATGAACACAATTATTTTTTATATCTGAAATTATTTTTTTATAAAATACCTTGAGAAATTAAGGATTTGTTTTTTAGAAAAAATGTGTTAAAGACGGTAACTAAGATTAATCCACAAGAAAATGTGGCTGCAAAATGTTGTTTTGAGTCAAACAACATTATATAGTAGTTTCAATCATTAGTTTAAGTTTTTGATATTTTTAAGATCTTCTGATGAGTTATTTTAGTTTTGGATCTCTTGTTTTAATGGTGTTTTATTTTAAGATAAGATAAAACTGTATTCACCCTGAGGGAAATTGCTGTGCAGCAGTTGCAACAAAAAATGAGAAAAGTGTAAATATATATTCTAACAATAAGGTGTAAGTCCAAAAAATATACAATGCCAAAATCAAGTCAACAGTGTGGATCATAAAAATATAAACATGCTTTGATTCAGTCTTTAATTCTTACAGCGCTTCTTCAAACTGTATATGATATTTTTTGTAGTGTATACATGATCAATAATATGAATGATAAATGACAATGTCCAGTTTGTGATCAAAATAAAGGAAATATCAGCACTACAATTTAGTTTCATGTTTTTTTATATAAAATTTAAATCCAATATATCTTTATAAAATGTACATCTTGTAACTTTCCTAGTGCTCTAGGAACTACACTGTGCCAGACCCCCCCAGCCTGTTCGATGGCCACGTCTGGCCCATGTGTTTGAAACACAACAACATCTTGTGTCGAGCTTTTATCTTATAAAGATAAAAGCTGTTAATTATTCTGGTTATCAGCATCTTGTTTTAGGTCAAACAATAATATATAGTAGTTTCAATCATTAGTTTAAGTTTTTGATATTTTTGGGATCTTCTGATGAGTTGTTTTAGTTTTGGATTGCAACATATATCAAAAATTACATTCAAATAAAATAAAAAACTGGTGAAGGAACAAGAAATACAAAATAATAAATGAATTAAAAAAGAAAAAAATATCTAAATATATATATACAGTATATATCACATGAATTAAAAGAAACAGTGCTCATCTCAAATTAAGTTGTACATATCAAATAAAGAGAATAATTTAACTGCTTTTTTGTCAGTCATAATGGACAAAGATTTACTTAGCAGTTTTAACTCATTCTTCATACTGGTCAGACAGGGTTTAGTTTTGAGGTATCTGCATTAATGTATAAAAGATTTACTTAATAATAACAAAATATTGATATTAAATTCCGATTCACAGCAAAGATACCAAATTTTACCGTTCTCTCTCTGAATGGTGACAGCTCAGTCCTCTTGGATTGTAGCCAGCTCTGCATGTCATTCCAGAAAAACTTCACTGATTCACAATAAAAAAAAAAAACACATGTTCCAAAATTTCAATTTCACTTTCACAAAATACACAGTTATTCACATCAAAGTTAAACCTCAGTCTGAAGAATTCGTTCGTTGGGTAAATCTCATTCAGGATTTTGAAGTTCACCTCTTTCACCTTAGGAGGGAGAGGGAATGAAATATATCTTCTCCGTATTATCTTAAACTCTTCAGCTTCAAATTCCTTGAAAACATAATTTCTCCTGACTGGGTTAGTGAAGTATTCTCTTAACAGAATATTACTAATAACTTTGTTGGTAATCTTGCTGTCACACAAATCAATTCCTTCTACACAGAGCTGTCTTAGACTAGGGGAGATATTTGAATACAAGATGTCTTCTATCACCATTGATCTAAAGGAGGGGTCAGCAACCTGCAGCTCCGGAGTCTCTTGAGGCTCTTTAGCTCCTCTCCAGTGGCTCCCTGTGGATTTATACAAATGGAAATGAATAACTGTTTTTTGTTTACATTTTTGTATTTTTATGTATCATTGTTGTAGGTCTAATGTACGACGGTACGACAGAGTATTAGGGCCACATTGAGGAAAAGAAATAAATCTGAGATTTCGAGAATAAAGTCATAATATTACTAGAGTAAAGTCATACGTTTGCGAGAAACAAATTTGTAATGTGAGAATAAAGTCAGAAGTTTACGAGAAAAAAAAGTCGTAATATTATGAGAATAAAATCATAATATTATAAAATAGTAATTTTACGTGTTATTTTATTTTTTTTCTTGTAAAGTTCTGAATTTATTCTCAAAAAGTTCTAACTTTATTCTCCTAATATTAAGACTTTTTTCTTGTTACGTTATGACTTTATTCTCATAAAGTTCTAACTTTATTCTCGTAATATTACAACTTTTTTCTCGTAATATTATGACTTTATTCTGGAAATCTCTGATTTTTTTCCCCTCAATGTGGCCCTAATACTCCGTAGTACATTTGCACTTTGGCCCTCACTGCATTAGACTTATATACTATATACTTAGACTATAAACTGTGTTACCTTCATCACAATGCTCAAATGTTTTGCGGCTCCAGACAGATTTATTTTTTTCTTTGCCTAAAAATGGCTCTTTTGATAGTAAAGCTTGCTGACCCCTGATCTAAGGGAAGCTGGTACGGCTTTTATCTTTCTATTATAGTTCTTAACGGTACATTGGATTGAGAACTTCTCACAAAACTCTTCATGCTGTCACAAGTTTCCACTGTCATCCATGAAATGGGCTACAGCCCAAATCCCTTTGGATTTCCAAACCTCTATGTACACTGATTTTTTACTCCACAAAATGTGTCTATTGTTCCACACAGGTGTGTTATGTGGTGTAAAGTTATGTTTGTAAATTAACTTCCAGTAGAGGAGCACTTGCTGATGGAAAGCAGAAAGTTTGACAATGTAAAAATCCCGTCGGCTTTGTGATTCTGACTTCCAGGTTGGCCTACATTAATTCATCATCCCTGCACTGCTCTATTTGCTTCTGTAAAGTCACATGACTAATTAACTGATTGTAGAAACAACCTCATAGCAGCCTGATGACGGCTAAATAGCTGAAAACATGTGAGGAATAAATGAAATGTGCAACTTGTTTAATTTAGATGGAGTTGTTTTGATTCTCACACTGGTCTGTACCTCACTGTGTGTGTTGTCAACATTAGAAACAGTCAGAAATCACATTTAAAAGATGGTTCAACTTTACCCTCCTACAACTTCACTGCATCATTATAATCTCATACAAAAACAAACAAACAAGCAGAATCATGTCAGATGTTGATCAGCTTTGTTAGTTGAAGTCGTAACAGTGTGTTGATACTCCAGTCTGTTCTAGACAGCCTCACTGAAGAGAGGGAGCACTGAGGGTTGTATACACAGAGATGTAGTGATGGCTGTCTAAACTGACCTTAAGGAGCATTAAGATGTTCACTATAAAGATGTGTTTCTTTAAACCAGTTGAGTCAGTCAGCAGGACTGTATAATGCTAACACAGTGTATGAAGGCTGTAGAGATGGATAAGCATTTCCAAGAAGACAACATTGTTTAAGAAATGATTTCACTATTGCATCTGATTAATTCTGTGACCTACTGAATGCAGTTTTCAGGGACAACATGCTCACATGTGCATAATGTCATCAACATTACTGAATGTACAGTATGTATACAACATGTGATTGCATGGACACATTTTACTTCCTGTTAACACCACAAGATGGAGACAAAGTCCACGTTTTGTTGCTCATTTTGAACACTGAACATTTTATTTCTGTTACTGATTTACATGCATATTGTTGTTTGCTGCACAGGTTGATCAACAGTAGCTCCTCTTAGTAGTTTCTGATAGATTTTTCTTTTAATGCGTATTCGTCAACATACTTTATGTACAGAGTATCTAAGAAATGCATCACTGCTGTGTCTCTTGATGTTGTTGTTGCTTCATCAGGCACCAAATGAGTGAAATCATCTCAAACACATGATTCAGATTGAATTATATCTCAGACATGAGTCTTTCCAGCTCTTAAGAGGCCAGCTTTTATTTTGAGCTGCTGTACCATCATCATCAAAACCCATGAATGAATGAATGAATGAATGAATGAATGAGAGAGAAAATGTGCCAGAAAGTAAAACAAATACAGTCAGGTTGAGAGACTTTATGTAGATTCTATATCATGATTATTATTTGTACATTTACTGTTACACAATGTGAAAAACAACAGTCATTTTAGTGAGTTTTCTCTCATGTTTTTGGAAAATACTCTCAAAATAAATTGCACAGACATTTGACCACTTTGACTTGTGATGAATCGGAGAATAAGCAAATTAAATGAAAACTAAATAACAAGTTTAATTCCTATAAGTGCAGGTTTAGAGAGTGCTATCTATTTAGTCCAACTGGATGAAACTAACAAAGTCATGCAACTGGTTTAGTGTCAGTCAGCCTGTTGAAATGTTCAGTCCTCGTTAGACTAAAACATTACAATCATCTCCTTGTTTTTAGCATTTTATGAACATTTCTATTATTTATTTAGTGAAACAAAACAGGAGAAGTCACAATTATTTATACATATTTTGCGTTTTATTTTGTTTAGTCTATGAAAATTGATTATAGATTTTAAAAATGTTATTGTTCTTAATCAAGAGGAAAGTGTTGAACTCTGAAAACATCCTGACACCATCTGCTGGTGACATAATGACATGGCAGCATTTCCTCCTAATAAGTCACCCTGTGACGGAGGTGAGTGACGATGAAAGAACATTTTTGACATTGTTGATCAGAGCTGAGACGCCATCACAGGGTGTGAGATCTCTGCTGGAAAACACACGTTTGGATTATTTGAAGCAATCAAGAGACGGGACAGTAACTCGGTGAGTCTTGCTTTTGAAAGACAATTTAGATACCAAGACAAATGGCTGACAGAGCTCTTTTTGAAAGTTTCCTGAACTGCCATGTGTGTTCAGAGACTTTCAGAGATCCTGTGTCTCTGAGCTGCAACCACAGCTTCTGTTCAAGCTGCCTGAAGAAATTCTGGGAACAAGCTGAAAACAAAAACTGTCCCATTTGTAAAACAAAGTCCTCAACAGATGAACCAGCAGTGAACTTTGCTCTGAAGGGACTGGCTGACTCGTTTGCTGAGAGACAAAAAGCTGGATCATCTGAGACAGAAAAAGAAGAGAAGAAGGTGGAGGTGGTGTGTAGTAAACATCAAGAAGAGACTAGACTGTTCTGTAAGGATGAAGAGAGAGCTGTGTGTCCTGTCTGTGAGTTTTCTCTCCACCAGAGTCACAAGGTGGTTCCTGTAGAACAAGCAGTCAGTGACCTGAAGGACCAGCTGAAATCTGACTTAGAGTCTCTACAGGACAAGAGGGACAAACACAAACAAGTAGAGAAAACATATGATGAAATAGTTAAACACTCCAAGAAGCAGCTGTTGTCCACAGAGAGGCAGATCAGAGCAGAGTTCAACAAGCTCCACCAGTTCCTGAAAGAGGAAGAGGAGTCCAGACTGGCAGCTCTGAGGGAGGAAGAGGAGCAGAAGGGGAAGACTATCAGCAGAGAGATGAAGATGATTCAGGAGCACATCTCCTCTCTGTCAGACAGTATCTCTGCTGTTGAAGAAGACCTGCAGAAACACAACGTGCCCTTCCTCAGCAGTTATAAAGCCACTCAGACCAGAGCCAGAGTCCAGTGCTCACTGTCAGATCCACAGCTGGTCTCAGGAGCGCTGATAGATGTGGCCAAACACCTGGGCAACCTGTCCTTCAGAGTCTGGGAGAAGATGAAGGACAAGGTCCACTTCAGTCCTGTCATTCTGGACCCAAACACTGCAGCCTCCAGTCTCTATCTGTCTGATGATCTGACCAGTGTGAGAAGTGGAGACACAAACCAGCAGCTTCCTGACAATCCAGAGAGAAACACTAAGTATGCAGATGTTCTGGGCTCTGAGGGCTTCAGCTCAGGGAAACACAGCTGGGAGGTGGAGGTGGGAGACCATCCTGTCTGGATTGTAGGTTTGGCTAAAGAGTCAGTTGACAGGAAGGAGAAGATATCTGCCACATCAGAATATGGAAACTGGTGTTTAGCTCATCGCAGTGGAAAATACACTAATGGTCTTGGTAAGACAGTCAGAGTGAAGAAGAGTCTCCAGAGGATCAGAGTCCAGCTGGACTATGACAGGGGGAAGGTGTCCTTCTACGACCCTGAAGACATGACTCACATCTGCACTCACAGAGACACTTTCACTGAGAAACTCTTCCCATTGTTCAGTATTGGATCAGCTGGTGATGCTAAAACTACTGATATCCAAATCAGTCAAACTGAGATTCTCTGTGATGTTCAGACACGTTGGTGTTAGTTCAGACTTTAATCTGATTTCACTGTCTGTCTAGATCTCATTGAAATAATCAAGACAATCAACAGTTATAACAGAAATAATATTTACTCAATACTTAAACTGCGTTACATCATCAGGTCTTAAACTTTCATACAGCTCCAAATCAGTTTACTTACTAACCTGGTTATCATCATCTTGTGTTTAATCAGACCACAATATAACATCTACTGTATCCACTATACCAAACACTTTGTTTCAGCTGTGTGATTCTTTAAGGGGAGAGTCTACAGGTGAATAGGGTCAAATATTTAACTAACAGATATCACCATGAAACTTCACCAGTTGATTACTGACATTAAGACAATTGTTTTTTGTATTATAAATTTCTGAAATGTTATGTTTAAATTTGCAATAGAGTCATTATCTAATGCTAACTTTGAGTGAATTTAGGAGAAATCTACAGACACAAATAGACAAAGTAGTAAAATTAATTCCAATCCAAAATTAATTAACACTCTTTTATTGTTTACATGCAACTCACTGTAAAATCATGAACATAAATCATTTCTTATATCTGAAATTCATTTTTGAAAATACCTTGAGAAATTAAGGATTTGTTGTTTAGTAAACATTTTAAAGACGGTAACTAAGATTAATCCACAAGAAAATGTGGCTACAAAATCTGCATCACATCATCAGGAGACAAACTTTAAAGATAAAAGCTGTTAATTATTCTGGTTATCAGCATCTTGTTTTGAGTCAAACAACATTATATCGTAGTTTCAATCATTTAGTTTTAGTTTTTGATATTTTCTAGGATCTTCTGATGAGTTATTTTAGTTTTGGATCTCTTGATTTAATGGTGTTTTATTTTAAGATAATATAAAACTTTATTCATCCTGAGGGAAATTGCTGTGCAGCAGTTGCAACAAAAAGTGAGAAGAGTGTAAATATAAAAAGTGTAAATATAAAGTCTAATAATAAGGTGTAAGTCCAAAATATCTACAATATATACAATGCCAAAATCAGGTTAACAGTATGGATCGTAAAAATATAAACATGCTTTGATTCAGTCTTTAATTCTTACAGCGCTTCTTCATACTGTATATGATATTTTTTGTAGTGTATACATGATCAATAATATGAATGATAAATGACAATGTCCAGTTTGTGATCAAAATAAAGGAAATATCAGCAGTACAAGTTAGTTTCATGTTTTTTTTATTAAATCAAATATATCTTTATAAAATGTACATCAGATGGATGCTGCTTCACATGATGTGTAATTAAATCACTGGCAGTTTTTATTCTGTAGTTTGTGTATGAGGTTGTTTCTTTACATAAATCTGTGAAATGTTCAGGTGACAAATTACGAAGAATACAAATAATGAAAGATAATTATACAACCAGCTTTACAAAATACAATATTTAATCATTCTCTTTAATTTTTTTATTTTAAATACATTAAATGTCTTATTGAAACTCTTTCAACTTCAACATTTATGGAACTAACTTATTATATATAAAGAGCTACAGGAATGAATCCTAAAACACAGAAATGAGTTAGCATTTTAGCACTTCCTGTTTCCTCGTCTGGAAGTCAATGGGTTTTCAGTTAGATGCCTGAAATAAGGTCTGTGGTTAACACAAGCTGAAGAGATGTTTAAGTTTTGTTCTACGATATAAAATACGTCAGTAAATATCCCACTAGTGAATTTTGAAGCTTTTATGTGTCTTAAAAAAGGTGGTTGCTAACAAGTGACTAAATGAGACTACTAAACTTCATCACGGTGACTCGTCCTCCTTTACAGCCTGGTTGTGTATACACAGCCAGGCTGTAAAGGAGGACAAACAGGATAAACAGGATAAACAAACTACACCACGGTGGCATGACTATAGTCATGGTTTAGTTTGTTTATAGCCTAACCTTAGCTTTTTACTTATGTCAACTGCATTCATGCTTCAAAAATCATAAAGTGGTGTTTATTTGTGGAGATTATTTTATGGAACAAAACATGTAAATATGATAAACATTTGTCACAGAGCTTATTTTAAATAAACATTTCATGTTCTAAAGAGCTTGGTTATTTGACTTGTGTGTTTGTGTATAAACAATTTGAATCACTGTTCACTATGACCAAGAACTCCGTAGCAACCCTGAGATTAAAAGACTCAATTGATTAATATCACATTTTTAATTTTTCCCCGTTTTTATAAAATTAGGTGGCGCTTGGGTAAATTCTGATATTAAAACTAATTGTATGTGATATTTGAAGCTGAGTGTCACCACTCTCCTTCACATTTTATGACAATTCATGGGTTTATGATTAACAAATTTGAGTTATTTATTAGAGATATATATTTTGATATTAATTAATGATTGATTATCAATATGCTCTATGCAATAACGCTACAGCATTATTCATTTAATATCTATTAGTTAAAGATATTTACCCTATTCACTTACAGTGTCTTACAAATTGTATAGAATTTAACAATCCATATATTTAAAGGCAGTTTTCTCAAAATTAGTAATTTCTCAGATTCAGAGCCAGAAATCTCTACTTCAGTATCACTTACATTCAACAAACTTTCTAGTTTCATTCCTATCTATATTCTGAAGGTTTTTACAGAGGGGTTTGTTCATATATCATTCACAGCCTGATTTATAGAACACTTTATTCATATAAACATGGCGAAAATTGATTTTTTTTTTTATCACTCTTGACAGTATTTTCTGTAAAAACATTTGACTTTAATACGTCAAAAAAATTAAAACAAAATTTTGAACCTGGCTTTTTCCAATGTTCACATTTCTGCTCTGGAAATTAAAGCAAATTTCCACATATTTAGTAAGATAATGCCTTGTTTGCATATGTAAACATGCATTTTCAGAAAACTTGTAATACAAAAAATATGTGTCTTAATGTAAGTAATCAACTGTGGTAGTTTCATGTTGATATCTATCTGTTAATTGTTTTTGCCTTATTCATCTGTAGTGTCTCTCGACAGAGAATCTTGTTTTTGTTGACCTCCAGTGGTGAGAGTTGATGATGAATTTGTGATGAAGCAGATGCATTATAGTTACTAAAACGTGTGATATTTAGTGTGCATGGACAAAGTAGTCATCTAATTGATGACGTAAACAAATATTTCCAGTATTTGCACGTTGGATGTTGCAGGAAGAACTGTTCTGATTCAGCTCCACTTTCCAGTAGGACTTATACCTTCTTGCTTGTCGGCTTTTTTCAGATACTGGATGGCTGACAGCTTTCATATTGTATTTTACACATTTTATATTATATACAGTACAGTACATTTTCACAGATGGGCCTTCACACATTCAGTTACAGTTGTGTGTGGACATAAATTCCCTTTCTTTTTCTCCACAAGGGGGCAACAAAGCCTGCACCTTTCCCTGCAGGCTGCCCAGCATGTTCAACAGAAGTCAGTTTATTTCAACCAACTGTCTGTTTGTGAGTAAAACTTAAACGTTAAAAAAAACAAAAAACTGTGCATATAAAGTGCTGTGAAGTAAATCAACTTTAATGTTGTTGGTTGTTTCTTCATGCATCATTATTACCTGATTATCCCTGAAAAGAAATACTGTAACTAGGTTATATATGATTATGATCTGGCACAATCTTACATACCTTAAGTAAGAACAGATACACTACTTAGTTTTTAGGATTTACAGTAGTTTTGAGGGGTTTTGCAATGAAAATATATAAAGTGAAAAAGATATTAAAACTAGGGTTGTTAATCAATTAAAATAGTTAATCACGATTAATCGCAAATTAATCAAATTTTTTAACTGTTCAAAATGTACGTTAAAGGGAGATTTGTCAAGTCTTTAATACTCTTATCAACATGGGAGTGGGCAAATATGCTTCCTTTATTCAAATGTATGTATATATTTATTATTGGAAATCAATTAACAACACAAAATAATGACAAATATTGTCCAGAAACCCTCACAGGTACTGCATTTAGCATAAGAAATATGCTCAAATCATAACATGGCAAACTGCAGCCCAACAGGCAACAACAGCTGTCAGTGTGTCAGTGTGCTGACTTGACTATGTCTTGCCCCCAAACTGCATGTGATTATCATAAAGTCCACTTCAGTCCTGTCATTCTGGACCCAAACACTGCAAGCCGCTGCCTCTATCTGTCTGATGATCTGACCAGTGTGAGACGTGGAGACACAAACCAGCAGCTTCCTGACAATCCAGAGAGATTCACTAATTATCACATTGTTCACTAATTATCACACAGCTGGGAGGTGGAGGTGGGAGACCATCCTTACTGGTTTGTAGGTTTGGCTAAAGAGTCAGCTGACAGGAAGGGAGAGATATATGCCTCACCAGAAGATGTAATCTGGTGTTTAACTCATGAAAGTGGAGAATACATTGATGTTGTTGGTGAGACAGTCAGAGTGAAGAAGAGTCTCCAGAGGATCAGAGTCCAGCTGGACTATGACAGGGGGGAGGTGTCCTTCTACGACCCTGAAGACATGACTCACATCTACACTCACAGAGACACTTTCACTGAGAAACTCTTCCCATGTTTCAGTATTGGATCAGCTGGTGATGCTAAAACTGCTGATATCAAAATCAGTCAAACTGTGAATCTCTGAGATGTTCAGACACGTTGGTGTTAGTTCAGACTTTAATCTGACTTCACTGTCTGTCTAGATCTCATTGAAATAATCAAGACAATCAACAGTTATGACAGAAATAATATTTACTCAATACTTAAACTGCATTACATCATCAGGTCTTAAACTTTCCTGCAGCTCCAAATCAGTTTACTTATTAACCTGGTTATCAGCATCTTGTGTTTAATCAGACCACAATATAACATCTACTGTATCCACTATACCAAACACTTTGTGTCCAGCTGTGTGATTCTTTAAGGGGAGACTCTACAGGTGAATAGGGTAAAATATTTAACTAATAGATATCACCATGAAACTTCACCAGTTGATTACTGACATTAAGGCAAATGTTTTTTTCATGACAAGTTTTCTGAAATGTTGTGTTTAAATATGCAAATGAGTCATTATCTAATTATAACTTTGGGTGGATTTAGGAGAAATCTACAGACACAAATAGACAAAGTAGTAAAATTAATTCCAATCCCAAATGAATTAATATTATTTTATTGTTTACATGCAACTCACTGTAAAAACATGAACCCAATTATTTTTTAAATCTGAAATTCATTTTTGGAAATACCTTGAGAAATTAAGGATTTGTTTTTTTAGAAAAAATGTGTTGAAGACGGTAACTAAGATTAATCCACAAGAAAATGTGGCTACAAAATCTGTATCACATCATCAGGAGACAAACTTTAAAGATAAAAGCTGTTAATTATTCTGGTTATCAGCATCATGTTTTGAGTCAAACAACATTATATAGTAGTTTCAATCATTAGTTTAAGTTTTTGATATTTTCTAGGATCTTCTGATGAGTTATTTTAGTTTTGGATCTCTTGTTTTAATGATGTTTTATTTTAAGATAAGATAAAACTGTATTCACCCTGAGGGAAATTGCTGTGCAGCAGTTGCAACAAAAAATGAGAAAAGTGTAAATATATATTCTAACAATAAGGTCTAAGTCCAAAAAATATACAATGCCAAAATCAAGTCAACAGTGTGGATCATAAAAATATAAACATGCTTTGTTTCAGTCTTTAATTCTTACAGCGCTTCTTCAAACTGTATATGATATTTTTTGTAGTGTTTACATGATCAATAATATGAATGATGAATGACAATGTCCAGTTTGTGATCAAAATAAAGGAAATATCAGCACTACAATTTAGTTTCATGTTTTTTTATATAAAATTTAAATCCAATATATCTTTATAAAATGTACATCTTGTAACTTTCCTAGTGCTCTAGGAACTACACTGTGCCAGACCCCCCCAGCCTGTTCGATGGCCACGTCTGGCCCATGTGTTTGAAACACAACAACATCTTGTGTCGAGCTTTTATCTTATAAAGATAAAAGCTGTTAATTATTCTGGTTATCAGCATCTTGTTTTAGGTCAAACAATAATATATAGTAGTTTCAATCATTAGTTTAAGTTTTTGATATTTTTGGGATCTTCTGATTAGTTGTTTTAGTTTTGGATTGCAACATATATCAAAAATTACATTCAAATAAAATAAAAAACTGGTGAAGGAACAAGAAATACAAAATAATAAATGAATTAAAAAAGAAAAAAATATATAAATATATATATACAGTATATATCACATGAATTAAAAGAAACAGTGCTCATCTCAAATTAATTTGTACATATCAAATAAAGCGAATAATTTGACAGCTTTTTTAGTCAGTCATAATGGACAAAGATTTACTTAGCAGTTTTAACTCATTCTTCATAGTCAGACAGGGTTTAGTTTTGAGGTATCTGCATTAATGTATAAAAGATTTACTTAATAATAATAAAATATTGATATTAAATTCCGATTCACAGCAAAGATACCAAATTTGACCGTTTTCTCTCTGAATGGTGACAGCTCAGTCCTCTTGGATTGTAGCCAGCTCTGCATGTCATTCCAGAAAAACTTCACTGATTCACAATTAAAAAAAAAAAACACATGTTCCAAACTTTCAATTTCACTTTCACAAAATACTCAGTTATTCACATCAAAGTTAAACCTCAGTCTGAAGAATTTTTTCGTTGGGTAAATCTCATTCAGGATTTTGAAGTTCACCTCTTTCACCTTAGGAGGGAGAGGGAATGAAATATATCTTCTCCGTATTATCTTAAACTCTTCAGCTTCAAATTCCTTGACAACATAATTTCTCCTGACTGGGTTAGGGAAGTATTCTCTGAACAGAATATTACTAATAACTTTGTTGGTAATCTTGCTGTCACACAAATCAATTCCTTCTATACAGAGCTGTCTTAGACTAGGGGAGATATTTGAATACAAGATGTTTAAAAATGGAAATGAATAACTGTTTTTTGTTTACATTTTCATTTTTATGTATCATTGTTGTAGGTCTAATGTACGACGGTATGACAGAGTATTAGGGCCACATTGAGGAAAAAAAATAAATCTGAGATTTCGAGAATAAAGTCATACGTTTACGAGAAACAAAGTTGTAATGTGAGAATAAAGTCAGAAGTATACGAGAAAAAAAGTCGTAATATTATGAGAATAAAATCATAATATTATAAAGTAGTAATTTTACGTGTTATTTTATTTTTTTCTCATAAAGTTCTAACTTTATTCTCGTAATATTACGACTTTTTTTTTTGTAAAGTTATGACTCAATTCTCGTAATATTATGGCTTTATTTTGGAAATCTCTGATTTTTTTCCCCTCAATGTGGCCCTAATACTCCGTAGTACATTTGCACTTTGGCCCCACTGCATTAGACTTATATGCTATATACTTAGACTATAAACTGTGTTACCTTCATCACAATGCTCAAATGCTTTGCGGCTCTAGACAGATTTTTTTTTTTCTTTGCCTAAAATGTCTCTTTTGATAGTAAAGGTTTCTGACCCCTGATCTAAGGGAAGCTGGTACGGCTTTTATCTTTCTATTATAGTTCTTAACGGTACATTGGATTGAGAACTTCTCACAAAACTCTTCATGCTGTCACAAGTTTCCACTGTCATCCATGAAATGGGCTACAGCCCAAATCCCTTTGGATTTCCAATCCTCTAAGCACACTGATTTTTTTACTCCACAAAATGTGTCTATTGTTCCACACAGGGGTGTTATGTGGTGTAAAGTTATGTTTGTAAATTAACTTCCAATAGAGGAGCACTTGCTGATGGAAAGCAGAAAGTTTGACAATGTAAAAATCCCATTGGCTTTGTGATTCTGACTTCCAGGTTGGCCTACATTAATTCATCATCCCTGCACCACTCTAGTTGCTTCTGTAAAGTCACATAACTAATTAACTGATTGTAGAAACAACCTCGTAGCAGCCTGATGACGGCTAAATAGCTGAAAACATGTGAGGAATAAATGAATTGTGCAACTTGTTTAATTTAGATGGAGTTGTTTTGATTCTCACACTGGTCTGTACCTCACTGTGTGTGTTGTCAACATTAGAAACAGTCAGAAATCACATTTAAAAGATGGTTCAACTTTACCCTCCTACAACTTCACTGCATCATTATAATCTCATATAAAAACAAACAAACAAGCAGAATCATGTCAGTTGTTGATCAGCTTTGTTAGTTGAAGTCGTAACAGTGTGTTGATACTCCAGTCTGTTCTAGACAGCCTCACTGAAGAGAGGGAGCACTGAGGGTTGTATACACAGAGATGTAGTGATGGCTGTCTAAACTGACCTTAAGGAGCATTAAGATGTTCACTATAAAGATATGTTTCTTTAAACCAGTTGAGTCAGTCAGCAGGACTGTATAATGCTAACACAGTGTATGAAGGCTGTAGAGATGGATAAGCATTTCCAAGAAGACAACATTGTTTAAGAAATGATTTCACTTTTACATTTGGTTAATTCTGTAACCTACTGAATGCAGTTTTCAGGGACAACATGCTCACATGTGCATAATGTCATCAACATTACTGAATGTACAGTATGTATACAACATGTGATTGCATGGACACATTTTACTTTCTGTTAACACCACAAGATGGAGACAAAGTCCACGTTTTGTTGCTCATTTTGAACACTGAACATTTTATTTCTGTTACTTATTTACATGCATATTGTTGTTTGCTGCACAGGTTGATCAATAGTAGCTCCTCTTAGTAGTTTCTGATAGATTTTTCTTTTAATGCGTATTCTTCAACACACTGTATGTCCAGAGTATCTAAGAAATGCATCACTGCTGTGTCTCTTGATGTTGTTGTTGCTTCATCAGGCACCAAATGAGTTAAATCATCTCAAACACATGATTCAGATTGAATTATATCTCAGACATGAGTCTTTCCAGCTCTTAAGAGACCAGCTTTTATTTTGTGCTGAATGAATGAATGAATGAATGAATGAGAGAGAAAATGTGCCAGAAAGTAAAACAAATACAGTCAGGTTGAGAGACTTTATGTAGATTCTATATCATGATTATTATTTGTACATTTACTGTGACACAATGTGAAAAACAACAGTCATTTTAGTGAGTTTTCTCTTTTTGGAAAATACTCTCAAAATAAATTGCACAGACATTTGACCACTTTGACTTGTGATGAATCGGAGAATAAGCAAATTAAATGAAAGATAAATAACAAGTTTAATTTGTATAAATGCAGATTTAGAGAGTGCTATATATTTAGTCCAACTGGATGAAACTAACAAAGTCATGCAACTGGTTTAGTGTCAGTCAGCCTGTTGAAATGTTCAGTCCTCGTTAGACTAAAACATTACAATCCTCTCCTTGTTTTTGTGCGTTTTTATGAATATTTCTATTATTTATTTAGTGAAACAAAACAGGAGAAGTCACAATTATTTATACATATTTTGCATTTTATTGTTTTTTGTCTATGAAAATTGATTATAGATTTTTAAAAAATTGTTTTGTTCTTAATCAAGAGGAAAGTGTTCAACTCTGAATGACATCCTGACACCATCTGCTGGTGACATAATGACATGGCAGCATTTCCTGATAATAATTCACCCTGTGACAGAGGTGAGTGTAAATGAAAGTAGATTTTGACATTGTTGAGCAGAGCTGAGACGCCATCACAGGGTGTGAGATCTCTGCTGGAAAACACACGTTTGGATTATTTGAAGCAATCAAGAGACGGGACAGTAACTCGGTGAGTCTTGCTTTTGAAAGACAATTTAGATACCAAGACAAATGGCTGAGAGAGCTCTTTTTGAACGTTTCCTGAACTGCCATGTGTGTTCAGAGACTTTCAGAGATCCTGTGTCTCTGAGCTGCAACCACAGCTTCTGTTCAAGCTGCCTGAAGAAATTCTGGGAACAAGCTGAAAACAAAAACTGTCCCATTTGTAAAACAAAGTCCTCAACGGATGACCCAGCAGTGAACTTTGCACTGAAGGAACTGTCTGACTCGTTTGCTGAGAGACAGAAAACTGGATCATCTGAAACAGAAAAAGAAGAGAAGAAGGTGGAGGTGGTGTGTAGTAAACATCCAGAAGAGACTAAACTGTTCTGTGAGGATGAAGAGAGAGCTGTGTGTCCTGTCTGTGACTTTTCTCTCCACCAGAGTCACAAGGTGGTTCCTGTAGAACAAGCAGTCAGTGACCTGAAGGACCAGCTGAAATCTGACTTAAAGTCTCTACAGGACAAGAGGGACAAACACAAACAAGTGGAGAAAACATACAATGAAGTGATTCAACACTCCAAGAAGCAGCTGTTGTCCACAGAGAGGCAGATCAGAGCAGAGTTCAACAAGCTCCACCAGTTCCTGAAAGAGGAAGAGGAGTCCAGACTGGCAGCTCTGAGGGAGGAAGAGGAGCAGAAGGGGAAGACTATCAGCAGAGAGATGAAGATGATTCAGGTGCACATCTCCTCTCTGTCAGACAGTATCTCTGCTGTTGAAGAAGACCTGCAGAAACACAACGTGCCCTTCCTCAGCAGTTATAAAGCCACTCAGACCAGAGCCAGAGTCCAGTGCTCACTGTCAGATCCACAGCTGGTCTCAGGAGCGCTGATAGATGTGGCCAAACACCTGGGCAACCTGTCCTTCAGAGTCTGGGAGAAGATGAAGGACAAGGTCCACTTCAGTCCTGTCATTCTGGACCCAAACACTGCAAACCCCATTCTCTATCTGTCTGATGATCTGACCAGTGTGAGATGTGGAGACACAAGGCAGCAGCTTCCTGACAATCCAGAGAGACTCACTAAGTATCTCACTGTTCTGGGCTCTGAGGGCTTCAGCTCAGGGAAACACAGCTGGGAGGTGGAGGTGGGAGACCATCCTGTCTGGTTTTTAGGTTTGGCTAAAGAGTCAGCTGACAGGAAGGAGAACGCAGGAGTTTCACCAGAAGATGGAATCTGGTGTTTAGTTCATGACAGTGGAAAATACACTAATGATCTTGGTGAGACAGTCGGAGTGAAGAAGAGTCTCCAGAGGATCAGAGTCCAGCTGGACTATGACAGGGGGGAGGTGTCCTTCTACGACCCTGAAGACATGACTCACATCTACACTTACAGAGACACTTTCACTGAGAAACTCTTCCCATGGTTCTTTATTGGACTGGCTGGTGATGCTAAAACTGCTGATATCAAAATCTGTCAAACTGAGATTCTCTGTGATGTTCAGATACGTTGGTGTTAGTTCAGACAGAAACTGTTTCTCTGTCCTGTCTCTACTGTCCCAAATGAATTATGCAAAACTGTTTTCATCTTCCTTTATTGTTTAATGTAACCCATTTTAAAAATATGAACACAGAAGTAATTTCTTATATCTGAAATTCATTTTTCGGAAATACCATGAGAAATTAAGAATTTGTTGTTTACCAAAAATGTGTTGAAGACGGTAACTAAGATTAATCCACAAGAAAATGTGGATACAAAAACTGTATCACATCATCAGGAGACAAACTTTATAGATTAAAGATGTTAATTATTCTGGTTATCAGCATCTTGTTTTGAGTCAAACAACATTATATAGTAGTTTCAATCATTAGTTGTAGTTTTTTATATTTTTTAAGATCTTCTGATGAGTTGTTTTAGTTTTGGATCTCTTGTTTTAATGATGTTTTATTTTAAGATAAGATAAAACTTTATTCATCCTGAGGGAAATTGCTGTGCAGTAGTTTAAAAAAAAAGTGAGAAAAGTGTAAACATAAAAAATGTAAATATAAAGTCTATGACAATATGGTGTAAATATATACAAAAATATATACAATGTCAGAATCAGGTTAACAGTGTGGATCATAAAAATATAAACATGCTTTGATTCAGTCTTTAATTCTTACAGCGCTTCTTCAAACTGTATATGATATTTTTTGTAGTGTATACATGATCAATAATATGAATGATGAATGACAATGTCCAGTTTGTGATCAAAATAAAGGAAATATCAGCACTACAATTTAGTTTCATGTTTTTTTTTATATAAAATTTAAATCCAATATATCTTTATAAAATGTACATCTTGTAACTTTCCTAGTGCTCTAGGAACTACACTGTGCCAGACCCCCCAGCCTGTTCGATGGCCACGTCTGGCCCATGTGTTTGAAACACAACAACATCTTGTGTCGCTGTTCATTATTCTGGTTATCAGAATCTTGTTTTGAGTCAAACAGCATTATATAGTAGTTTCAATCATTAGTTTAAGTTTTTGATATTTTTGGGATCTTCTGATGAGTTGTTTTAGTTTTGAATCTCAACATATATATATATATATATATATATATATATATATAGTATATATCATAAATTAAAACAAACAGTGCTCATCTCAAATTAATTTGTACATATCAAATAAAGAGAATAGTTTAACAGATTTACTGAGCAGTTTTAACTCATTCTTCATACTGGTCAGACAGGGTTTAGTGTTGAGTTATCTGCATTAATGTATAAAAATGTACTTAACCCTCCTGTTTCTTCCCGTCCGTCGACCATGCAACTTTTGTCTTCCCGGGTCAAAATGAACCCGGTCTGGTTTGACTTTTTATAAAGCATACAGTATAAACTATCACCCAATTCTGTGTTACACCTTTTTGGCCAACTTCATTCCTAATTATTAAGTTTTACGCTTTTTTGGGGGAAATTAAGGTTAATAAACCTAATTTCCGTGAAATTATACCAAATTTTTTAGTATAAAAAAACAACCAGATATTGTGAATTATTTTGACTAAAGTTATTATCAGAGGAACATAATGTTGATGTATTATCACATACTGGTATATGTAAACTTTTAGTCAGAATATTGTTTTGAGTAGGCAACCATCCATGTTTTTCCATGTTATTTTTAGGTAATTAGATTAAAGAAATCCATATTTATGATATAATGAAGTTTGAAAACGGGTCAAATTTGACCCGAGGACAACAGGAGGGTTAATAATAGTGAAATATTGATAACAAAATCCAAATTCGGATTCACAGCAAAGATACCAAATTTGACCGTTTTCTCTCTGAATGGTGACAGCTCAGTCCTCTTGGATTGTAGCCAGCTCTGCATGTCATTCCAGAAAAGCTTCACTGATTCACAATAAAAAAAAAACACATGTTCCAAACTTTCAATTTCACTTTCACAAACTACACAGTTATTCACATCAAAGTTAAACCTCAGTCTCAAGAATTCGTTCGTTGGGTAAATCTCATTCAGGATTTTGAAGTTCACCTCTTTCACCTTATGAGGGAGAGGGAATGAAATATATCTTCTCCGTATTATCTTAAACTCTTCAGCTTCAAATTCCTTGAAAACATAATTTCTCCTGACTGGGTTAGTGAAGTATTCTCTTAAAGGAATATTACTAATAACTTTGTTGGTAATCTTGCTGTCACACAAATCAATTCCTTCTACACAGAGCTGTCTTAGACTAGGGGAGATATTTGAATACAAGATGTCTTCTATCACCATTGATCTAAGGCAGGGGTCAGCAACCTGCAGCTCCGGAGCCACTTGAGGCTCTTTAGCTCCTCTCCAGTGGGTCCCTGTGGATTTTTAAAAATGGAAATGAATAACTGTTTTTTGTTTACATTTTCATTTTTATGTATCATTGTTATAGGTCTAATGTACGACGGTACGACAGAGTATTAGGGCCACATTGAGGAAAAGAAATAAATCTGAGATTTCGAGAATGAAGTCATAATATTACTAGAATAAAGTCATACGTTTACGAGAAAAAAAGTTGCAATATGAGAATAAAGTCAGAAGTTTACAAGAAAATAAAGTCGTAATATTATGAGAATAAAATCTTAATATTATAAAGTAATAATTTTACGTGTTATTTTCTTTTTTTCGCATAAAGTTATGACTTTGTCTTGTAATATTATGACTTTATTCTGGAAATCTCTGATTTATTTCCCCTCAATGTGGCCCTAATACTCTATAGTACATTTGCACTTTGGCCCTCACTGCATTAGACTGATATACTATATACTCAGACTATAAACTGTGTTACCTTCATCACAATGCTCAAATGTTTTGCAGCTCCAGACAGATTTATTTTTTTCTTTGCCTAAAATGGCTCTTTTGATAGTAAAGCTTGCTGACCCCTGATCTAAGGGAAGCTGGTACGGCTTTTATCTTTCTATTATAGTTCTTAACGGTACATTGGATTGAGAACTTCTCACAAAACTCATCATGCTGTCACAAGTTTCCACTGTCATCCATGAAATGGGCTACAGCCCAAATCCCTTTGGATTTCCAAACCTCTATGTACACTGATATTTTACTCCACAAAATGTGTCTATTGTTCCACACAGGTGTGTTATGTGGTGTGAAGTTATGTTTGTAAATTAACTTCCAATAGAGGAGCACTTGCTGATGGAAAGCAGAAAGTTTGACAATGTAAAAATCCCATTGGCTTTGTGATTCTGACTTCCAGGTTGGCCTACATTAATTCATCATCCCTGCACCGCTCTATTTGCTTCTGTAAAGTCACATGACTAATTAACTGATTGTAGAAACAACCTCATAGCAGCCTGATGACGGCTAAATAGCTGAAAACATGTGAGGAATAAATGAATTGTGCAACTTGTTTAATTTAGATGGAGTTGTTTTGATTCTCACACTGGTCTGTACCTCACTGTGTGTGTTGTCAACATTAGAAACAGTCAGAAATCACATTTAAAAGATGGTTCAACTTTACCCTCCTACAACTTCACTGCATCATTATAATCTCATATAAAAACAAACAAACAAGCAGAATCATGTCAGTTGTTGATCAGCTTTGTTAGTTGAAGTCATAACAGTGTGTTGATACTCCAGTCTGTTCTAGACAGCCTCACTGAAGAGAGGGAGCACTGAGGGTTGTATACACAGAGATGTAGTGATGGCTGTCTAAACTGACCTTAAGGAGCATTAAGATGTTCACTATAAAGATGTGTTTCTTTAAACCAGTTGAGTCAGTCAGCAGGACTGTATAATGCTAACACAGTGTATGAAGGCTGTAGAGATGGATAAGCATTTCCAAGAAGACAACATTGTTTAAGAAATGATTTCACTTTTACATTTGATTAATTCTGTAATCTACTGAATGCAGTTTTCAGGGACAACATGCTCACATGTGCATAATGTCATCAACATTACTGAATGTACAGTATGTATACAACATGTGATTGCATGGACACATTTTACTTTCTGTAAAACACCACAAGATGGAGACAAAGTCCACGTTTTGTTGCTCATTTTGAACACTGAACATTTTATTTCTGTTACTTATTTACATGCATATTGTTGTTTGCTGCACAGGTTGATCAATAGTAGCTCCTCTTAGTAGTTTCTGATAGATTTTTCTTTTAATGCGTATTCTTCAACACACTGTATGTCCAGAGTATCTAAGAAATGCATCACTGCTGTGTCTCTTGATGTTGTTGTTGCTTCATCAGGCACCAAATGAGTGAAATCATCTCAAACACATGATTCAGATTGAATTATATCTCAGACATGAGTCTTTTCAGCTCTTAAGAGGCCAGCATTTATTTTGTGCTGCTGTACCATCATCATCAAAACTCATGAATGAATGAATGAATGAATGAATGAATGAATGAATGAATGAATGAATGAATGAGAGAGAAAATGTGCCAGAAAGTAAAACAAATACAGTCAGGTTGAGAAACTTTATGTAGATTCTATATCATGATTATTATTTGTACATTTACTGTGACACAATGTGGAAAACAACAGTCATTTTAGTGAGTTTTCTCTCATGTTTTTGGAAAATACTCTCAAAATAAATTGCACAGACATTTGACCACTTTGACTTGTGATGAATAGGAGAATAAGCAAATTAAATGAAAGATAAATAACAAGTTTAATTTGTATAAATGCAGATTTAGAGAGTGCTATATATTTAGTCCAACTGGATGAAACTAACAAAGTCATGCAACTGGTTTAGTGTCAGTCAGCCTGTTGAAATGTTCAGTCCTCGTTAGACTAAAACATTACAATCCTCTCCTTGTTTTTGTGCGTTTTTATGAATATTTCTATTATTTATTTAGTGAAACAAAACAGGAGAAGTCACAATTATTTATACATATTTTGCATTTTATTGTTTTTTGTCTATGAAAATTGATTATAGATTTTTAAAAAATTGTTTTGTTCTTAATCAAGAGGAAAGTGTTCAACTCTGAATGACATCCTGACACCATCTGCTGGTGACATAATGACATGGCATCATTTCCTGATAATAATTCACCTTGTGACAGGTGAGTGTAAATGAAAGTAGACTTTGACATTGTTGATCAGAGCTGAGACGCCATCACAGGGTGTGAGATCTCTGCTGGAAAACACACGTTTGGATTATTTGAAGCAATCAAGAGACGGGACAGTAACTCGGTGAGTCTTGCTTTTGAAAGACAATTTAGATACCAAGACAAATGGCTGACAAAGATCTTCTTGAAAGTTTCCTGAACTGCCATGTGTGTTCAGAGACTTTCAGAGATCCTGTGTCTCTGAGCTGCAACCACAGCTTCTGTTCAAGCTGCCTGAAGAAATTCTGGGAACAAGCTAAAAACAAAAACTGTCCCATTTGTAAAAGAAAATCCTCTAAAGACGGTTCCTTGGTGAACTTTGAACTGAAGGAACTGTCTGACTCGTTTGCTGAGAGACAGAAAGCTGGATCATCTGAGACAGAAAAAGAAGAGAAGAAGGTGGAGGTGGTGTGTAGTAAACATCAAGAAGAGCCTAAACTGTTCTGTAAGGATGAAGAGAGAGCTGTGTGTCCTGTCTGTGAGTTTTCTCTCCACCAGAGTCACAAGGTGGTTCCTGTAGAACAAGCAGTCAGTGACCTGAAGGACCAGCTGACATCTGACTTAGAGTCTCTACAGGACAAGAGGGACAAATATGAAGAAGTGGAGGAAAAATACAATGAAGTGATTCAACACTCCAAGAAGCAGCTGTTGTCCACAGAGAGGCAGATCAGAGCAGAGTTCAACAAGCTCCACCAGTTCCTGAAAGAGGAAGAGGAGTCCAGACTGGCAGCTCTGAGGGAGGAAGAGGAGCAGAAGGGGAAGACTATCAGCAGAGAGATGAAGATGATTCAGGAGCACATCTCCTCTCTGTCAGACAGTATCTCTGCTGTTGAAGAAGACCTGCAGAAACACAACGTGCCCTTCCTCAGCAGTTATAAAGCCACTCAGACCAGAGCCAGAGTCCAGTGCTCACTGTCAGATCCACAGCTGGTCTCAGGAGCGCTGATAGATGTGGCCAAACACCTGGGCAACCTGTCCTTCAGAGTCTGGGAGAAGATGAAGGACAAGGTCCACTTCAGTCCTGTCATTCTGGACCCAAACACTGCAAGCCGCTGGCTCTATCAGTCTGATGATCTGACCAGTGTGAGACGTGGAGACACAATCCAGCAGCTTCCTGACAATCCAGAGAGAAACACTAATTATGCCACTGTTCTGGGCTCTGAGGGCTTCAGCTCAGGGAAACACAGCTGGGAGATGGAGGTGGGAGACCTTCCTGACTGGAATGTAGGTTTGGCTAAAGAGTCAGCTGACAGGAAGGAGAAGAGATATGACACACCAGAAGATGGAATCTGGTGTTTAGCTCATCGCAGTGGAAAATACATTGATGTTGTTGGTAAGAAAGTCAGAGTGAAGAAGAGTCTCCAGAGGATCAGAGTCCAGCTGGACTATGACAGGGGGGAGGTGTCCTTCTACGACCCTGAAGACGTGACTCACATCTACACTTACAGAGACACTTTCACTGAGAAACTCTTCCCGTATTTCGCTATTGGACCGGCTGGTGATGCTAAAACTTCTGATATCAAAATCAGTCAAACTGAGATTCTCTGAGATGTTCAGACACGTTGGTGTTAGTTCAGACTTTAATCTGACTTCACTGTCTGTCTAGATCTCATTGAAATAATCAAGACAATCAACAGTTATAACAGAAATAATATTTACTCAATACTTAAACTGCATTACATCATCAGGTCTTAAACTTTCATACTGCTCCAAATCAGTTTACTTATTAACCTGGTTATCATCATCTTGTGTTTAATCAGACCACAATATAACATCTACTGTATCCACTATACCAAACACTTTGTTTCAGCTGTGTGATTCTTTAAGGGGAGACTCTACAGGTGAATAGGGTCAAATATTTAACTAATAGATATCACCATGAAACTTCACCAGTTGATTACTGACATTAAGACAATTGTTTTTTGCATGAAAAGTTTTCTGAAATTGTATGTTTAAATATGCAAATGAGTCATTATCTAATTCTGATTTTGAGTGAATTTAGGAGAAATCTGCAGACACAAATAGACAAAGTAGTAAAATGAATTCCAATCCAAAATTAATTAACATTATTTTATTGTTTTCATGCAACCCACTGTAAAAACATGAACCCAATTATTTTTTATATCTGAAATTCATTTTTGGCAATACCTTGAGAAATTAAGGATTCGTTGTTTAGCAAAAATGTGTTGAAGACGGTAACTAAGATTAATCCACAAGAAAATGTGGTCACAAAATCTGCATCACATCATCAGGAGAGAAACTTTAAAGATAAAAGCTGTTAATTATTCTGGTTATCAGCATCTTGTTTTGAGTCAAACAACATTATATAGTAGTTTCAATCATTAGTTGTAGTTTTTTATATTTTCTAGGATCTTCTGATGAGTTATTTTAGTTTTGGATCTCTTGTTTTAATGGTGTTTTATTTTAAGATAAGATAAAACTTTATTCATCCTGAGGGAAATTGCTGTGCAGCAGTTGCAACAAAAAGTGAGAAAAGTGTAAATATAAAAAATGTAAATATAAAGTCTATGACAATATGGTGTAAATATATACAAAAAATATACACAATGCCAAAATCAAGTCAACAGTGTGGGTCATAAAAATATAAACATGCTTTGATTCAGTCTTTAATTCTTACAGCGCTTCTTCAAACTGTATATGATATTTTTTGTAGTGTATACATGATCAATAATATGAATGATAAATGACAATGTCCAGTTTGTGATCAAAATAAAGGAAATATCAGCAGTACAATTTAGTTTCATGTTTTTTTTTATATAAAATTTAAATCCAATATATCTTTATAAAATGTACATCTTGTAACTTTCCTAGTGCTCTAAGAACTACACTGTGCCAGACCCCCCCAGCCTGTTCGATGGCCAAGTCTGGCCCATGTGTTTGAAACACAACAACATCTTGTGTCGAGCTTTTATCTCGTAAAGATAAAAGCTGTTAATTATTCTGGTTATCAGCATCTTGTTTGAGTCAAACAACATTATATAGATGTTTCAGTCATTAGTTTAAGTTTTTTATATTTTTGGGATCTTCTGATGAGTTGTTTTAGTTTTGAATCTCAACATATATATATATATATATATATATATATATATAGAAACAGCATTCAAATAGAATAAAAAAAAGTAAAACTGGTCAAGGAACAAGAAATAAAAGATAATAAATGAAGAAAAAAAGAAAAAATATATACATATATATATATATACTTATATATATATATGTATATAAAGTATATATCATAAATTAAAAGAAACAGTGCTCATCTCAAATGAATTTGTACATATCAAACAAAGAGAATAATTTAACAGCTTTTTTAGCCAGTCATAATGGACATAGATTTACTGAGCAGTTTTAACTCATTCTTCATACTGGTCAGACAGGGTTTAGTGTTGAGTTATCTGCATTAATGTATAAAAATGTACTTAACCCTCCTGTTTCTTCCCGTCCGTCGACCATGCAACTTTTGTCTTCCCGGGTCAAAATGAACCTGGTCTGGTTTGACTTTTTATAAAGCATACAGTATAAACTATCACCCAATTCTGTGTTACACCTTTTTGGCCAACTTCATTCCTAATTATTAAGTTTTACACTTTTTGGGGGGAAATTAAGGTTAATAAACCTAATTTCCGTGAAATTATACCAAATGTTTTTAGTATAAAATAACAACCAGATGTTGTGAATTATTTTGACTAAAGTTATTATCAGAGGAACATAATGTTGTCGTATTATCACATACTGGTATAGGTAAACTTTTAGTCAGAATATTGTTTTGAGTAGGCAACCATCCATGTTATTTTTGGGTAATTAGATTAAAGAAATCCATATTTATCATATAATGAAGTTTGAAAACGGGTCAAATTTGACCCGAGGACAACAGGAGGGTTAATAAAAGTGAAATATTGATAACAAAATCCAAATTCAGATTCGCAGCAAAGATACCAAATTTGACCGTTTTCTCTCTGAATGGTGACAGCTCAGTCCTCTTGGATTGTAGCCAGCTCTGCATGTCATTCCAGAAAAACTTCACTGATTCACAAAAAAAAAACACATGTTCCAAACTTTCAATTTCACTTTCACAAACTACACAGTTATTCACATCAAAGTTAAACCTCAGTCTCAAGAATTTGTTCGTTGGGTAAATTTCATTCAGGAATTTGAAGTTCACCTCTTTCACCTTAGGAGGGAGAGGGAATGAAATATATCTTCTCCGTATTATCTTAAACTCTTCAGCTTCAAATTCCTTGAAAACATAATTTCTCCTGACTGGGTTAGTGAAGTATTCTCTTAACAGAATATTACTAATAACTTTGTTGGTAATCTTGCTGTCACACAAATCAATTCCTTCTACACAGAGCTGTCTTAGACTAGGGGAGATATTTGAATACAAGATGTCTTCTATCACCATTGATCTAAGGCAGGGGTCAGCAACCTGCGGCTCCGGAGCCACTTGAGGCTCTTTAGCTCCTCTCCAGTGGCTCCCTGGATTTTTAAAAATCGAAATGAATAACTGTTTTTCGTTTACATTTTCATTTTTATGTATCATTGTTGTAGGTCTAATGTACGACGGTACGACAGAGTATTAGGGCCACATTGAGGAAAAAAAATAAATCTGAGATTTTGAGAATAAAGTCATAATATTACGAGAATAAAGTTGTAATATTATGAAAATAAAGTCATACGTTTACGAGAAACAAAGTTGTAATGTGAGAATAAAGTCAGAAGTTTACGAGAAAAAAAAGTAATATTATGAGAATAAAATCATAATATTATAAAGTAGTAATTTTACGTGTTATTTTATTTTATTCTCATAAAGTTCTGACTTTATTCTCATAATATTACGACTTTTTTTCTCGTAAAGTTATGACTCAATTCTCGTAATATTACGACTTTTTTTCTCGTAATATTATGACTTTATTCTGGAAATCTCTGATTTTTTTTCCCCTCAATGTGGCCCTAATACTCCGTAGTACATTTGCACTTTGGCCCTCACTGCATTAGACTTATATGCTATATACTTAGACTATAAACTGTGTTACCTTCATCACAATGCTCAAAGGTTTTGCGGCTCCAGACAGATTTATTTTTTTTTTTCCTAAAAATGGCTCTTTTGATAGTAAAGCTTGCTGACCCCTGATCTAAGGGAAGCTGGTACGGCTTTTATCTTTCTATTATGGTTCTTAACGGTACATTGGATTGAGAACTTCTCACAAAACTCTTCATGCTGTCACAAGTTTCCACTGTCATCCATGAAATGGGCTACAGCCCAAATCCCTTTGGATTTCCAATCCTCTATGCACACTGATTTTTTTACTCCACAAAATGTGTCTATTGTTCCACACAGGTGTGTTATGTGGGGTAAAGTTATGTTTGTAAATTAACTTCCAGTAGAGGAGCACTTGCTGATGGAAAGCAGAAAGTTTGACAATGTAAAAATCCCATTGGCTTTGTGATTCTGACTTCCAGGTTGGCCTACATTAATTCATCATCCCTGCACCGCTCTAGTTGCTTCTGTAAAGTCACATAACTAATTAACCAACTGTAGAAACAACCTCGTAGCAGCCTGATGACGGCTAAATAGCTGAAAACATGTGAGGAATAAATGAATTGTGCAACTTGTTTAATTTAGATGGAGTTGTTTTGATTCTCACACTGGTCTGTACCTCACTGTGTGTGTTGTCAACATTAGAAACAGTCAGAAATCACATTTAAAAGATGGTTCAACTTTACCCTCCTACAACTTCACTGCATCATTATAATCTCATATAAAAACAAACAAACAAGCAGAATCATGTCAGTTGTTGATCAGCTTTGTTAGTTGAAGTCGTAACAGTGTGTTGATACTCCAGTCTGTTCTAGACAGCCTCACTGAAGAGAGGGAGCACTGAGGGTTGTATACACAGAGATGTAGTGATGGCTGTCTAAACTGACCTTAAGGAGCATTAAGATGTTCACTATAAAGATGTGTTTCTTTAAACCAGTTGAGTCAGTCAGCAGGACTGTATAATGCTAACACAGTGTATGAAGGCTGTAGAGATGGATAAGCATTTCCAAGAAGACAACATTGTTTAAGAAATGATTTCACTTTTACATTTGATTAATTCTGTAACCTACTGAATGAAGTTTTTAGGGACAACATGCTCACATGTGCATAATGTCATCAACATTACTGAATGTACAGTATGTACACAACATGTGATTGCATGGACACATTTTACTTCCTGTTAACACCACAAGATGGAGACAAAGTCCACGTTTTGTTGCTCATTTTGAACACTGAACATTTTATTTCTGTTACTGATTTACATGCATATTGTTGTTTGCTGCACAGGTTGATCAATAGTAGCTCCTCTTAGTAGTTTCTGATAGATTTTTCTTTTAATGCGTATTCTTCAACATACTGTATGTCCAGAGTATCTAAGAAATGCATCACTGCTGTGTCTCTTGATGTTGTTGTTGCTTCATCAGGCACCAAATGAGTGAAATCATCTCAAACACATGATTCAGATTGAATTATATCTCAGACATGAGTCTTTTCAGCTCTTAAGAGGCCAGCATTTATTTTGTGCTGCTGTACCATCATCATCAAAACTCATGAATGAATGAATGAATGAATGAATGAATGAATGAATGAATGAATGAGAGAGAAAATGTGCCAGAAAGTAAAACAAATACAGTCAGGTTGAGAAACTTTATGTAGATTCTATATCATGATTATTATTTGTACATTTACTGTGACACAATGTGGAAAACAACAGTCATTTTAGTGAGTTTTCTCTCATGTTTTTGGAAAATACTCTCAAAATAAATTGCACAGACATTTGACCACTTTGACTTGTGATGAATAGGAGAATAAGCAAATTAAATGAAAGATAAATAACAAGTTTAATTTGTATAAATGCAGATTTAGAGAGTGCTATATATTTAGTCCAACTGGATGAAACTAACAAAGTCATGCAACTGGTTTAGTGTCAGTCAGCCTGTTGAAATGTTCAGTCCTCGTTAGACTAAAACATTACAATCCTCTCCTTGTTTTTGTGCGTTTTTATGAATATTTCTATTATTTATTTAGTGAAACAAAACAGGAGAAGTCACAATTATTTATACATATTTTGCATTTTATTGTTTTTTGTCTATGAAAATTGATTATAGATTTTTAAAAAATTGTTTTGTTCTTAATCAAGAGGAAAGTGTTCAACTCTGAATGACATCCTGACACCATCTGCTGGTGACATAATGACATGGCAGCATTTCCTGATAATAATTCACCCTGTGACAGAGGTGAGTGTAAATGAAAGTAGATTTTGACATTGTTGAGCAGAGCTGAGACGCCATCACAGGGTGTGAGATCTCTGCTGGAAAACACACATTTGGATTATTTGAAGCAATCAAGAGACGGGACAGTAACTCGGTGAGTCTTGCTTTTGAAAGACAATTTAGATACCAAGACAAATGGCTGAGAAAATTGCTCTTTTTGAACGTTTCCTGAACTGCCATGTGTGTTCAGAGACTTTCAGAGATCCTGTGTCTCTGAGCTGCAACCACAGCTTCTGTTCAAGCTGCCTGAAGAAATTCTGGGAACAAGCTGAAAACAAAAACTGTCCCATTTGTAAAACAAAGTCCTCAACGGATGACCCAGCAGTGAACTTTGCACTGAAGGAACTGTCTGATTCGTTTGCTGAGAGACAGAAAACTGGATCATCTGAAACAGAAAAAGAAGAGAAGAAGGTGGAGGTGGTGTGTAGTAAACATCCAGAAGAGCCTAAACTGTTCTGTGAGGATGAAGAGAGAGCTGTGTGTCCTGTCTGTGACTTTTCTCTCCACCAGAGTCACAAGGTGGTTCCTGTAGAACAAGCAGTCAGTGACCTGAAGGACCAGCTGAAATCTGACTTAAAGTCTCTACAGGACAAGAGGGACAAACACAAACAAGTGGAGAAAACATACAATGAAGTGATTCAACACTCCAAGAAGCAGCTGTTGTCCACAGAGAGGCAGATCAGAGCAGAGTTCAACAAGCTCCACCAGTTCCTGAAAGAGGAAGAGGAGTCCAGACTGGCAGCTCTGAGGGAGGAAGAGGAGCAGAAGGGGAAGACTATCAGCAGAGAGATGAAGATGATTCAGGTGCACATCTCCTCTCTGTCAGACAGTATCTCTGCTGTTGAAGAAGACCTGCAGAAACACAACGTGCCCTTCCTCAGCAGTTATGAAGCCACTCAGACCAGAGCCAGAGTCCAGTGCTCACTGTCAGATCCACAGCTGGTCTCAGGAGCGCTGATAGATGTGGCCAAACACCTGGGCAACCTGTCCTTCAGAGTCTGGGGGAAGATGAAGGACAAGGTCCACTTCAGTCCTGTCATTCTGGACCCAAACACTGCAAACCCCATTCTCTATCTGTCTGATGATCTGACCAGTGTGAGATGTGGAGACACAAGGCAGCAGCTTCCTGACAATCCAGAGAGACTCACTAAGTATCTCACTGTTCTGGGCTCTGAGGGCTTCAGCTCAGGGAAACACAGCTGGGAGGTGGAGGTGGGAGACCATCCTGTCTGGTTTTTAGGTTTGGCTAAAGAGTCAGCTGACAGGAAGGAGAACGCAGGAGTTTCACCAGAAGATGGAATCTGGTGTTTAGTTCATGACAGTGGAAAATACACTAATGATCTTGGTGAGACAGTCGGAGTGAAGAAGAGTCTCCAGAGGATCAGAGTCCAGCTGGACTATGACAGGGGGGAGGTGTCCTTCTACGACCCTGAAGACATCACTCACATCTACACTTACAGAGACACTTTCACTGAGAAACTCTTCCCATGGTTCTTTATTGGACTGGCTGGTGATGCTAAAACTGCTGATATCAAAATCTGTCAAACTGAGATTCTCTGTGATGTTCAGATACGTTGGTGTTAGTTCAGACAGAAACTGTTTCTCTGTCCTGTCTCTACTGTCCCAAATGAATTATGCAAAACTGTTTTCATCTTCCTTTATTGTTTAATGTAACCCATTTTAAAAATATGAACACAGAAGTAATTTCTTATATCTGAAATTCATTTTTCGGAAATACCATGAGAAATTAAGAATTTGTTGTTTAGCAAAAATGTGTTGAAGACGGTAACTAAGATTAATCCACAAGAAAATGTGGATACAAAAACTGTATCACATCATCAGGAGACAAACTTTATAGATTAAAGATGTTAATTATTCTGGTTATCAGCATCTTGTTTTGAGTCAAACAACATTATATAGTAGTTTCAATCATTAGTTGTAGTTTTTTATATTTTTTAAGATCTTCTGATGAGTTGTTTTAGTTTTGGATCTCTTGTTTTAATGATGTTTTATTTTAAGATAAGATAAAACTTTATTCATCCTGAGGGAAATTGCTGTGCAGTAGTTTAAAAAAAAAGTGAGAAAAGTGTAAACATAAAAAATGTAAATATAAAGTCTATGACAATATGGTGTAAATATATACAAAAATATATACAATGTCAGAATCAGGTTAACAGTGTGGATCATAAAAATATAAACATGCTTTGATTCAGTCTTTAATTCTTACAGCGCTTCTTCAAACTGTATATGATATTTTTTGTAGTGTATTCATGATCAATAATATGAATGATAAATGACAATGTCCAGTTTGTGATCAAAATAAAGGAAATATCAGCACTACAATTTAGTTTCATGTTTTTTTTTATATAAAATTTAAATCCAATATATCTTTATAAAATGTACATCTTGTAACTTTCCTAGTGCTCTAGGAACTACACTGTGCCAGACCCCCCCAGCCTGTTCGATGGCCACGTCTGGCCCATGTGTTTGAAACACAACAACATCTTGTGTCGCTGTTAATTATTCTGGTTATCAGAATCTTGTTTTGAGTCAAACAGCATTATATAGTAGTTTCAATCATTAGTTTAAGTTTTTGATATTTTTGGGATCTTCTGATGAGTTGTTTTAGTTTTGAATCTCAACATATATATATATATATATATAGTATATATCATAAATTAAAACAAACAGTGCTCATCTCAAATTAATTTGTACATATCAAATAAAGAGAATAGTTTAACAGATTTACTGAGCAGTTTTAACTCATTCTTCATACTGGTCAGACAGGGTTTAGTGTTGAGTTATCTGCATTAATGTATAAAAATGTACTTAACCCTCCTGTTTCTTCCCGTCCGTCGACCATGCAACTTTTGTCTTCCAACCAGATAAAATCAGGAAAATCCTCTAAAGACAATCCTCTGGTGAACTTTGCACTGAAGGAACTGTCTGACTCGTTTTCTGAGAGACAGAAAGCTGGATCATCTGAGACAGAAAAAGAAGAGAAGAAGGTGGAGGTGGTGTGTAGTAAACATCAAGAAGAGCCTAGACTGTTCTGTAAGGATGAAGAGAGAGCTGTGTGTCCTGTCTGTGAGTTTTCTCTCCACCAGAGTCACAAGGTGGTTCCTGTAGAACAAGCAGTCAGTGACCTGAAGGACCAGCTGAAGTCTGACTTAGAGTCTCTACAGGACAAGAGGGACAAACACAAACAAGTGGAGAAAACATACCATGAAGTGATTCAACACTCCAAGAAGCAGCTGTTGTCCACAGAGAGGCAGATCAGAGCAGAGTTCAACAAGCTCCACCAGTTCCTGAAAGAGGAAGAGGAGTCCAGACTGGCAGCTCTGAGGGAGGAAGAGGAGCAGAAGGGGAAGACTATCAGCAGAGAGATGAAGATGATTCAGGAGCACATCTCCTCTCTGTCAGACAGTATCTCTGCTGTTGAAGAAGACCTGCAGAAACACAACGTGCCCTTCCTCAGCAGTTATAAAGCCACTCAGACCAGAGCCAGAGTCCAGTGCTCACTGTCAGATCCACAGCTGGTCTCAGGAGCGCTGATAGATGTGGCCAAACACCTGGGCAACCTGTCCTTCAGAGTCTGGGAGAAGATGAAGGACAAGGTCCACTTCAGTCCTGTCATTCTGGACCCAAACACTGCAAACCGCTGTCTCTATCTGTCTGATGATCTGACCAGTGTGAGACTTGGAAACACAAACCAGCAGCTTCCTGACAATCCAGAGAGAAACACATATTCTGCCACTGTTCTGGGCTCTGAGGGCTTCAGCTCAGGGAAACACAGCTGGGAGGTAGAGATGGGAGACCATCCTCACTGGTATGTAGGTTTGGCTAAAGAGTCAGTTGACAGGAAGGGACAGATATATGCCTCAGCAAAGTATGGAACCTGGTGTTTAACTCATTTCAGTGGAAAATACACTGATGTTGTTGGTGAGACAGTCGGAGTGAAGAAGAGTCTCCAGAGGATCAGAGTCCAGCTGGACTATGACAGGGGGGAGGTGTCCTTCTACGACCCTGAAGACATGACTCACATCTACACTCACAGAGACACTTTCACTGAGAAACTCTTCCCATTTTTCTGTATTATGTCAGCTGGTGATGCTAAAACTGTTGATATCAAAATCAGTCAAACTGAGATTCTCTGTGATGTTCAGACACGTTGGTGTTAGTTCAGACTTTAATCTGACTTCACTGTCTGTCTAGATCTCATTGAAATAATCAAAACAATCAACAGTTATAACAGAAATAATATTTACTCAATACTTAAACTGCATTACATCATCAGGTCTTAAACTTTTATACAGCTCCAAATCAGTTTACTTATTTACCTGGTTATCAGCATCTTGTGTTTAATCAGACCACAATATAACATCTGCTGTTTCCACTATACCAAACACTTTGTTTCAGCTGTGTGATTCTTTAAGGGGAGACTCTACAGGTGAATAGGGTAAAATATTATACTAATAGATATCACCATGAAACTTCCCCAGTTGATTACTGACATTAAGACAATTATTTTTTGTATTATAAGTTTCTGAAATGTTATGTTTAATTATGCAAATGAGGCATTTTCTATAGCTAACTTTGGGTGAATTTAGGAGAAATCTACAGACACAAATAGACAAAGTAGTAAAATTAATTCCAATCCCAAATTAATAAATTTTATTTTATTGTTTTCATGCAACTCACTGTAAAAACATGAACCCAATTATTTGTTATATCTGAAATTCATTTTTGAAAATACCTTGAGAAATTAAGGATTTGTTTTTAGAAAAAATGTGTTAAAGACGGTAACTAAGATTAATCCACAAGAAAATGTGACTACAAAATGTGTATCACATCATCTTGAGACAAACTTTAAAGATTAAAGCTGTTAATTATTCTGGTTATCAGCATCTTGTTTTGAGTCAAACAACATTATATAGTAGTTTCAATCATTAGTTTTTGGATCTCTTGTTTTAATGGTGTTTTATTTTAAGATAAGATAAAACTTTATTCATCCTGAGGGAAATTGCTGTGCAGCAGTTGCAATACAACGTGAGAAGAGTGTAAATATAAAAAGTGTAAATTTAAAGTCTATGACAATATGGTGTAAATATATAAAAAATATATATACAATGCCAAAATCAAGTCAACAGTGTGGATCATAAAAATATAAACATGCTTTGATTCAGTCTTTAATTCTTACAGCGCTTCTTCAAACTGTATATAATATTTTTTGTAGTGTATACATGATCAATAATATGAATGATAAATGACAATGTCCAGTTTGTGATCAAAATAAAGGAAATATCAACACTACAATTTAGTTTCATGTTTTTTTTTATATAAAATTTAAATCCAATATATCTTTATAAAATGTACATCTTGTAACTTTCCTAGTGCTCTAGGAACTACACTGTGCCAGACCCCCCCAGCCTGTTCGATGGCCACGTCTGGCCCATGTGTTTGAAACACAACAACATCTTGTGTCGAGCTTTTATCTTGTAAAGATAAAAGCTGTTAATTATTCTGGTTATCAGAATCTTGTTTTGAGTCAAACAACATTATATAGTAGTTTCAATCATTAGTTTAAGTTTTTGATATTTTTGGGATCTTCTGATGAGTTGTTTTAGTTTTGAATCTCAAAATATGTATATATATATCTATATATATATATATAAAACATTCAAATAGAATAAAAAAAAGTAAAACTGGTCAAGGAACAAGAAATAAAAAATAATAAATGAGAAAACAAAATTATATATATATATATACAGTGTATATATATATATACACTGTATATATCATAAATTAAAAGAAACAGTGCTCATCTCAAATTAATTTGTACATATCAAATAAAGAGAATAATTTAACAGCTTTTTTAGTCAGTCATAATGGACAAAGATTTACTTAGCAGTTTTAACTCATTCTTCATACTAGTCAGACAGGGTTTAATTTTGAGTTATCTGCATTAATGTATAAAAAAATGTGCTTAATAATAGTAAAATATTGATAACAAAATCCAAATTCAGATTCGCAGCAAAGATACCAAATTTGACCGTTTTCTCTCTGAATGGTGACAGCTCAGTCCTCTTAGATTGTAGCCAGCTCTGCATGTCATTCCAGAAAAACTTCACTGATTCACAATAAAAAAAAACACATGTTCCAAACTTTCAATTTCACTTTCACAAAATAAACAGTTATTCACATCAAAGTTAAACCTCAGTCTCAAGAATTTGTTCGTTGGGTAAATCTCATTCAGGATTTTGAAGTTCACCTCTTTCACCTTAGGAGGGAGAGGGAATGAAATATATTAGGGAAGTATTCTCTTAACAGAATATTACTAATAACTTTGTTGGTAATCTTGCTGTCACACAAATCAATTCCTTCTACACAGAGCTGTCTTAGACTAGGGGAGATATTTGAATACAAGATGTCTTCTATCACCATTGATCTAAGGCAGGGGTCAGCAAACAGCAGCTCCAGACAGATTTTTTTTTTTTTCTTTGACTAAAATGGCTCTTTTGATAGTAAAGCTTGCTGACCCCTGATCTAAGGGAAGCTGGTACGGCTTTTATCTTTCTATTATGGTTCTTAACGGTACATTGGATTGAGAACTTCTCACAAAACTCTTCATGCTGTCACAAGTTTCCACTCTCATCCATGAAATGGGCTACAGCCCAAATCCCTTTGGATTTCCAATCCTCTATGTACACTGATTTTTTTACTCCACAAAATGTGTCTATTGTTCCACACAGGTGTGTTATGTGGTGTAAAGTTATGTTTGTAAATTAACTTCCAGTAGAGGAGCACTTGCTGATGGAAAGCAGAAAGTTTGACAATGTAAAAATCCCATTGGCTTTGTGATTCTGACTTCCAGGTTGGCCTACATTAATTCATCATCCCTGCACCGCTCTATTTGCTTCTGTAAAGTCACATGACCAATTAACTGATTGTAGAAACAACCTCATAGCAGCCTGATGACGGCTAAATAGCTGAAAACATGTGAGGAATAAATGAAATGTGCAACTTGTTTAATTTAGATGGAGTTGTTTTGATTCTCACACTGGTCTGTACCTCACTGTGTGTGTTGTCAACATTAGAAACAGTCAGAAATCACATTTAAAAGATGGTTCAACTTTACCCTCCTACAACTTCACTGCATCATTATAATCTCATATAAAAACAAACGAACAAGCAGAATCATGTCAGATGTTGATCAGCTTTGTTAGTTGAAGTCGTAACAGTGTGTTGATACTCCAGTCTGTTCTAGACAGCCTCACTGAAGAGAGGGAGCACTGAGGGTTGTATACACAGAGATGTAGTGATGGCTGTCTAAACTGACCTTAAGGAGCATTAAGATGTTCACTATAAAGATGTGTTTCTTTAAACCAGTTGAGTCAGTCAGCAGGACTGTATAATGCTAACACAGTGTATGAAGGCTGTAGAGATGGATAAGCATTTCCAAGAAGACAACATTGTTTAAGAAATGATTTCACTTTTACATTTGATTAATTCTGTAACCTACTGAATGCAGTTTTCAGGGACAACATGCTCACATGTGCATAATGTCATCAACATTACTGAATGTACAGTATGTATACAACATGTGATTGCATGGACACATTTTACTTTCTGTAAAACACCACAAGATGGAGACAAAGTCCACGTTTTGTTGCTCATTTTGAACACTGAACATTTTATTTCTGTTACTTATTTACATGCATATTGTTGTTTGCTGCACAGGTTGATCAATAGTAGCTCCTCTTAGTAGTTTCTGATAGATTTTTCTTTTAATGCGTATTCTTCAACATACTGTATGTCCAGAGTATCTAAGAAATGCATCACTGCTGTGTCTCTTGATGTTGTTGCTGCTTCATCAGGCACCAAATGAGTCAAATCATCTCAAACACATGATTCAGATTGAATTATATCTCAGACATGAGTCTTTTCAGCTCTTAAGAGGCCAGCATTTATTTTGTGCTGCTGTACCATCATCATCAAAACCCATGAATGAATGAATGAATGAATGAATGAATGAATGAATGAGAGAGAAAATGTGCCAGAAAGTAAAACAAATACAGTCAGGTTGAGAGACTTTATGTAGATTCTATATCATGATTATTATTTGTATATTTACTGTGACACAATGTGAAAAACAACAGTCATTTTAGTGAGTTTTCTCTCATGTTTTTGGAAAATACTCTCAAAATAAATTGCACAGACATTTGACCACTTTGACTTGTGATGAATAGGAGAATAAGCAAATGAAATGAAAAATAAATAACAAGTTTAATTTCTATAAATGCAGATTTAGAGAGTGCTATCTATTTAGTCCAACTGGATGAAATTAACAAAGTCATACAACTGGTTTAGTGTCAGTCAGCCTGTTGAAATGTTCAGTCCTCGTTAGACTAAAACATTACAATCATCTCCTTGTTTTTTGGCATTTTATGAACATTTCTATTATTTATTTAGTGAAACAAAACAGGAGAAGTCACAATTATTTATACATATTTTGCATTTTATTGTTTTTTGTCTATGAAAATTGATTATAGATTTAAAAAGAAATGTTATTGTTCTTAATCAAGAGGAAAGTGTTGAACTCTGAAAACATCCTGACACCATCTGCTGGTGACATAATGACATGGCAGCATTTCCTGATAATAATTCACCTTGTGACAGAGGTGAGTGTAAATGAAAGTAGATTTTGACATTGTTGATCAGAGCTGAGACGCCATCACAGGGTGTGAGATCTCTGCTGGAAAACACACGTTTGGATTATTTGAAGCAATCAAGAGACGGGACAGTAACTCGGTGAGTCTTGCTTTTGAAAGACAATTTAGATACCAAGACAAATGGCTGAGAAAACCGCTCTTTTTGAAAGTTTCCTGAACTGCCATGTGTGTTCAGAGACTTTCAGAGATCCTGTGTCTCTGAGCTGCAACCACAACTTCTGTTCAAGCTGCCTGAAGAAAATCTGGGAACAAGCTGAAAACAAAAACTGTCCCATTTGTAAAAGAAAATCCTCAAAGGATCATCTCTGGGTGAACTTTTCACTGAAGGAACTGTCTGACTCGTTTGCTGAGAGACAGAAAGCTGGATCATCTGAGCCAGAAATAAAGAAGAAGAAGGTGGAGGTGGTGTGTAGTAAACATCAAGAAGAGACTAAACTGTTCTGTAAGGATGAAGAGAGAGCTGTGTGTCCTGTCTGTGACTTTTCCTTCCACCAGAATCACAAGGTGGTTCCTGTAGAACAAGCAGTCAGTGACCTGAAGGACCAGCTGAAATCTGACTTAGAGTCTCTACAGGACAAGAGGGACAAACACAAACAAGTGGAGAAAACATACCATGAAGTGATTCAACACTCCAAGAAGCAGCTGTTGTCCACAGAGAGGCAGATCAGAGCAGAGTTCAACAAGCTCCACCAGTTCCTGAAAGAGGAAGAGGAGTCCAGACTGGCAGCTCTGAGGGAGGAAGAGGAGCAGAAGGGGAAGACTATCAGCAGAGAGATGAAGATGATTCAGGAGCACATCTCCTCTCTGTCAGCCAGTATCTCTGCTGTTGAAGAAGACCTGCAGAAACACAACGTGCCCTTCCTCAGCAGTTATAAAGCCACTCAGACCAGAGCCAGAGTCCAGTGCTCACTGTCAGATCCACAGCTGGTCTCAGGAGCGCTGATAGATGTGGCCAAACACCTGGGCAACCTGTCCTTCAGAGTCTGGGAGAAGATGAAGGACAAGGTCCACTTCAGTCCTGTCATTCTGGACCCAAACACTGCATGCCCCATTCTCTATCTGTCTGATGATCTGACCAGTGTGAGATGTGGAGACACAAACCAGCAGCTTCCTGACAATCCAGAGAGAAACACTAGGTATCCCACTGTTCTGGGCTCTGAGGGCTTCAGCTCAGGGAAACACAGCTGGGAGGTGGAGGTGGGAGACCATCCTGAATGGAATGTAGGTTTGGCTAAAGAGTCAGCTGACAGGAAGGGGAAGGCAGACGCTTCACCAAAATATGGATTCTGGTCTTTATTTCATCGCAGTGGAAAATACACTAATGATCTTTGTGAGACAGTCGGAGTGAAGAAGAGTCTCCAGAGGATCAGAGTCCAGCTGGACTATGACATGGGGGAGTTGTCCTTCTACGACCCTGAAGACATGACTCACATCTCCACTCACAGAGACACTTTCACTGAGAAACTCTTCCCATATTTCAGTATTGGACCAGCTGGTGATGCTAAAACTGTTGATATCAAAATCTGTCAAACTGAGATTCTCTGTGATGTTCAGACACGTTGGTGTTAGTTCAGACTTTAATCTGACTTCACTGTCTGTCTAGATCTCATTGAAATAATCAAGACAATCAACAGTTATAACAGAAATAATATTTACTCAATACTTAAACTGCGTTACATCATCAGGTCTAAAACTTTCATACAGCTCCAAATCAGTTTACTTCATAACCTGGTTATCAGCATCTTGTGTTTAATCAGACCACAATATAACATCTGCTGTATCCACTATACCAAACACTTTGTTTCAGCTGTGTGATTCTTTAAGGGGAGACTCTACAGGTGAATAGGGTCAAATATTTAACTAATAGATATCAACATGAAACTTCCCCAGTTGATTACTGACATTAAGACAGTTATTTTTTGCACGACAAGTTTTCTGAAATGTTATGTTTAAATATGCAAATGAGGCATTATCTAAATATAACTTTGGGTGAATTTAGGAGAAATCTGCAGACACAAATAAACAAAGAAGTAAAATGAATTCCAATCCCAAATTAATTAATATTATTTTATTGTTTTCATGCAACTCACTGTAAAAACATGAACACAATTTTTTTTTATATCTGAAATTCATTTTTTATAAAATACCTTGAGAAATTAAGGATTTGTTGTTTAGTAAACATGTTAAAGACGGTAACTAAAATTAATCCACAAGAAATTGTGGCTACAAAATCTGCATCACATCATCAGGAGACAAACTTTAAAGATAAAAGCTGTTAATTATTCTGGTTATCAGCATCTTGTTTTGAGTCAAACAACATTATAGAGTAGTTTCAATCATTAGTTTTAGTTTATTTATATTTTTGGGATCTTCTGATGAGTTGTTTTAGTTTTGGATCTCTTGTTTTAATGTTGTTTTATTTTAAGATGAGTTAAAAACTTTATTCATCCTGAGGGAAATTGCTGTGCAGTAGTTGCAATACAAAGTGAGGAGAGTGTAAATATAAAGTCTAACAATATGGTGTAAGTCTAAAATATATACAATGTCAGAATCAGGTTAACAGTATGGATCATAAAAATATAAACATGCTTTGATTCAGTCTTTAATTCTTACAGCGCTTCTTCAAACTGTATATAATATTTTTTTGTAGTGTATAAATGATCAATAATATGAATGATAAATGACAATGTCCAGTTTGTGATCAAAATAAAGGAAATATCAGCAGTACAATTTAGTTTAATGTTTTTTTTGTAATTTAATCAACTATATCTTTTCAAAATATACATCAGATGGATGCTGCTTCACATGATGTGTAATTAAATCACCAGCAGTTTTTATTCTGTAGTTTGTGTATGAGGTTGTTTCCACTTTCTTTACATAAATCTGTCAAATGTTCACTTTCACTGAGAAACTCTTCTCATATTTCGGTATTAGATCAGCTGGTAATGCTAAAACTACTGATATCAAAATCTGTCAAACTGAGATTTAACTGAACTCTGTGAAATTCAGACATGTTAGTGTTAGTTAAGACTTTAGTCTGACTTCAGTGTCTCTCTAGAGCTCATTGGAATAATCAAGACAAAAAACAGTTAATCCAGAAAAAAATATGTAGTCAATTCTCAAACTGCATTAAGTTACGTCATCAGGTGATAAACCTTCATATACAAATCAAGACTGATTTATAAATTACAACTTATTAACCTGGTTATCAAAATCTTGTTTTTAATCAGACCACAAAATGTATATGTAAAAATCTGTCTCTGATTTAATTTAATTTGTTCTTTTGGTCTTTTGTTGTCAAGAACTGTCTCTATTGTCTAAAATGAATTATGCAAAATGGTTGTCATCTTCGTTTATTGTTTTCCTGCAATTTTCTGTAAAAACATGAACACATAAATCATTGTTTTAATCTGAAATTAATTTTTGAAATTTCTTGATTCATTAATTAGTTATATTTTGTTTAGGTAAATATATTTTTAATTAAATATCTAAATCAACTATATCTTTATAAAATGTAGATCAGATGGATGCTGCTTCACATGATGTGTAATTAAATTAACACCAGTTTTTATTGTGTCTGTGTGAGCTTCTTTACATACATCTATCAAATGGTCATGTAAAAAAATAGGCTACAAAGAAAATTAATGAAATCATAACACCAGTTTTTGCAAAATACAATATATAATCTTTACCCATTAATGCTTAAATATCCTTTTTTTCTTCTTCAAAACATTACATTTCTCTTTTGTAGAGATGCCGCTCTTATTCTGAAAAAACTAAGCGGAAGTGTTATGTTAGCATCATTGGCTCAGAGTCGTGAGGTAAACAAACCAACCAACGGCCGCTGCTTCCTGTAAGATACTCACACATTTATTCACACATTTATTCACTTTTACTTAAGTTAGATGTATTTTTAATGCACGAACCGGGTTTTTTTCAGCGTGTTAATTTCATAGTCATTGTCAGTTTTACTAATAACTCCGGAATTTACCAGCCAGTCGTGCTAACAGCTAGTAAGTGTAGCTAGCTAGCCAGAGAACTAGAGATGTGACACCGCTGAGCTACATAAATACAACCATTTAGTTATAGCTGCTCACTCCTCTACTGCAGGGGTCTGCAACCTGCAGCTCTTAAGCTCCTCTCCAGTGGCTCCCTGTGGGTTTATAACAAAAACATTAGTGGACATGAATAACTGAGTATTAGGGTCACATTGAGGGAAAATAAATAAATAATCTGAGATTTTGAGAATAAAGTCATAATATTATTAGAATAAAGTCATAATATTACGAGAATAAAGTCATAACATTACGAGAATAAGGTCATAATATTATTAGAATAAAGTCATAATATTATTAGAATAAAGTCATAATATTACGAGAATAAAGTCATAACATTACGAGAATAAAGTCATAATATTATTAGAATAAAGTCATAATATTACGAGAATAAAGTCATAACATTACGAGAATAAAGTCATAATATTATTAGAATAAAGTCATAATATTACGAGAATAAAGTCATAATATTACGAGAATAAAGTCATAATATTATTAGAATAGAGTCATAATATTACGAGAATAAAGTCATAATATTAGAATAGAGTCATAATATTATGAGAATAAAGTCAGAATATTATTAGAATAAAGTCATAATATTATTAGAATAAAGTCATAATATTATGAGAATAAAGTCATAACATTGTTATAATAAAGTCATAACATTGTTATAATAAAGTCATAACATTGTTATAATAAAGTCATAACATTGTTATAATAAAGTCATAACATTGTTATAATAAAGTCACAATATTATTATAATAAAGTCATAACATTGTTATAATAAAGTCATAATATTATTAGAATAAAGTCAGAATATTATTAGAATAGAGTCAGAATATTATTAGAATAAAGTCAGAATATTATTAGAATAAAGTCAGAATATGATTAGAATAGAGTCATAATATTACGAGAATAGAGTCATAATATTACGAGAATAAAGTCATAATATTATGAGAATAAAGTCATAATATTATGAGAATAAAGTCATAATATTATTAGAATAAAGTCATAATATTATTAGAATAGTCATAATATTACGAGAATAAAGTCATAATATTACGAAAATAAAGTCATAACATTACGAGAATAAAGTCATAATATTACGAGAATAAAGTCATAATATTACGAGAATATTATGAGAATAAAGTCAACATTTTATTATTAGAATAAAGTCATAATATTACGAGAATATTATGAGAATAGTCATAATATTATGAGAATAAAGTCATAATATTACGAGAGAGTTATGACTATTCTTGTAATATTAAGACTTTTTTTCTTGTAAAGTTATGACTTTACTCGTAATATTAAGACTTTTTTCTTGTAAAGTTATGATTTTATTCTTGTAATGTTCAGACTTTTTTTCTCGTAAAGTTATGACTTTATTTTCGTAATATTAAGACTTTTTTTCTCGTAAAGTTATAACTTTATTCTCGTAATATTAAGACTTTTTTTCTCGTAAAGTTATGATTTTATTCTTGTAATATTAAGACTTTTTTCTTGTAAAGTTATGATTTTATTCTCGTAATATTAAGACTTTTTCTCGTAATATTAAGACTTTTTTTCTCATAAAGTTATGACTTTACTCGTAATATTAAGACTTTTTTCTTGTAAAGTTATGATTTTATTCTTGTAATATTAAGACTTTTTTCTTGTAAAGTTATGATTTTATTCTCGTAATATTAAGACTTTTTTTCTCGTAATATTAAGACTTTTTTTCTCATAAAGTTATGACTTTACTCGTAATATTAAGATTTTTTTCTTGTAAAGTTATGATTTTATTCTCGTAATATTAAGACTTTTTTTCTCGTAATATTAAGACTTTTTTTCTCATAAAGTTATGACTTTACTCGTAATATTAAGACTTTTTTTCTCGTAAAGTTATGACTTTATTCTCGTAATAGTAAAACTTTTTTCTCATAAAGTTATGACTTTATTCTCGTAATATTAAGACTTTTTTTCTTGTAAAGTTATGATTTTATTCTTGTAATATTAAGACTTTTTTTTCTTGTAAAGTTATGACTTTATTCTCGTAATATTAAGACTTTTTTTTCTTGTGAATTTATTTTGACTTTATTCTGGAAATCTAAAAAATGTTTCCCCTCAATTTGGCCCTAATACTCCGTAGTACATTTGCTCTTTGGCCCTCACTGCATTAGACTTATTTACTATATACTTAGACTATAAACTGTGTTACCTTCATCACAATGTTCAAATGTGAAGACATGCCAATGTATCAGTGGAAAGTATGCACAACATTGTCCCACACTGAACACAGCGACAGGACAGTGAAAGCAAATTTAGAATTGATAACCTGATAATTAAGTGTGCATGTTGTTTTGCTTTGCTAGGCCCTGTCTCCAAGGAAATAAAAGGACTCCAGGCAACAAACTCTGATGGTTATGGAGAATGATGGATAACCTGACTGCAAATAAAAGCCACATACCCTGTCAGTCGTGGGCGGGCCAGAATGGCTGGTCCACTACTTCAGCTCAAGGACCCCTCCTCAACCCACTGCACAGCTCTCAGCATCTCAGCCTGGGCTTGTCTCCTGACCAGAGACACTCCTACAACCACCTGCAGGAGTCCAATCAGAGCTGTATGAGTGATCTCAGCACCTTATCATCCAGAAACAACACTCATCACTCTGCTCTGTACAAAGCTTCTCACATTAGCAGCAATCCGTCATCCAACGCGCTGTTCGCCAGCACCGCTATTCCGAGTGCCTCTCACATTATTTCCTTTGCCCAGCAAACCCCTCACACTTCATCAATGCTGCTAACTGCAAACCAAGGAAAAAACATACCCCCACCATCTCTCCCCCAAACACACCAAGCTCCACAGCCCTGTAGGCCCCAGGATCTACCACTTTTCTCACCCCACGACCCTTGCAAAGCGCCATTTCAACCTCCATTATCAAATCAAAGTTTACCAAACGGACTTCTTTCATGTGAACAACATGTAAGTACATCTCAAGCTACTTTTGAAGGAGCTTATGTGGAGTTTGCTGGTGTTGCTGGACACACTCACAGCCATGCCTCATCCACTTCTCAGGAGAAGAGTCAGTGGATACCGTCATCACACTGCAGGGGTAAGCTTTATTACCTTTGTGGTACGCTGGAATGTTTGTCCTGTATTGGAGGAGGAAAAGCTTGTTCAGTGTGGCTAAACGTGTTGGGTTTGATTGATCTAAACCTCAGTGTGTTTCGTACTTTAGCTGGATGTTGCTTATCCTTGGTGCCCTGGATGTTTTCAATCTGATATTCGTATCTGAATTTGAGCCAATTTGAGCACCCAGATATTATGCCTCCGCGCCGGCAACAGCCGTGGCCAGAGATATTAGGTTTTCGATTGTCCATCCGTCTGTCTGTCCATACATACGTACGGTTCATTCTCGTGATATCTCAGGAACGCCTGGAGGGAATTTCTTAAAATTTGGCACAAACGTCCACTTGGACACAAGGATGAACTGATTCGATTTTGGTGTCAGAGGTCACTGACCTCACAAAACATGGTTTTGGCCATAACTCAAGAATTCATATGCTAATTATAACAATTTCACACAAATGTCTAACAGGATAAAATGATGAAGTGATGACATTTTGGAACGACATGGATGTAAACTGTAACTTGACTGGTTGGCGGAGGCATACAACCGCAAGGCGGTAATTCTAGTTTCTCTTTACTTGAACTTTGGAATATCTGAAGATCTGAAAATGGTTTTCAAAGTAAAAGACTTAGGTGCTATAAATTTAGTGGTTTCAACATTGAGAATCCAGTAGTGATTAATTTTCGCAATTAGGTATTCAGTTCCTTAAAAGATTCAAATCTTTATGGCCATTATTTGCTTCCATATCTGCCCCCTGAAAATGCAACTTAACCAATGTACAAATTGTTTGTGATGATGAGCTATGATGTAATATGAACAGCTGTATGTCAAGTACGACTGTTAGAGAAACGGCAACACCTCATCATTCACAAAAAGTAAAAACACATGTCAACACACCACAGATTAGTCACGTGTTTAAACAAGCGGTGCCGTTCAGATTACAGTGCTGCTGGATGTTGCCTCCAACCTTCTCTTCTATCGTCTAACTTGCTTGTCTTTCCCTCAGGAGCTGTGAACGAGTCTGTCCCTGACGCAGCTGTTCATCCTAAAAACAAGCCATCGCAAGATAGGAAGACTAATCCATCGGTGAGGAAATGAACAGCACCAAAACTTATTACAGAAGAAAGTTTTGTTGTTCGGTGGTCAATGTTTGTACATATCTTCAAAAATACAACTAAGGCGTCGTAAATGTTTTTACATGTTTGATGACATCTAGCTGTTTGTTCCTACAGATGTTGATAATACACATTGTGAGTCACTAGCATCTACCAAATGAATATTGCCCATTAGCTACATGCTATTATGTGGACATTTCCAGTAAAGTTACAGAGCTGTGGGGTTTCATAGGAGGTCATTGCCTTTAGATTATACCTTCAATTTTTCCATTTTTATCTACTTTCAGGCCAGCAATGAGAGACAACGTTTGGAGATTTTACATCAGCGTGCACAACTACTTCAACAATTGGCAGAGTTGGATAAACTTGTAAGTGTGCTATGGCAATTTCTTAATTGAAGGAGGTGAATATAATTTCTTTAGATAGTTGCTACCCAGTTATTTTTAAGTATAAATTGCTCAAATGCCTGTTCTAGAGATTATTGTAGATTATTCTACAGTTACACCCTGTTGACTTCACTTTGTCCCCCAATTAAGCTGGAATCCATACCTCCAGAGGACAGCTGTGATGGGAAGTCTCCACACACAGCTAATCAGGTAGGTTAAGTTTTTTAGATGCAGCAGTTTGATTTGATTTATACAACTGAAGAAATATAGGTGCATGTATATTTTTTTGTTCGCTTTTAGTCTCCTCCATCAATGGATGATTCATCTCAATGTGAACCAACTAAGACCAGCGATGCACAGCAAGTTCAGCTGTCTGCAGGAAAGTCAACGGTAGCTCCACATCTCTTTATTTACTATAAATCAGAGCATGTGAGCGGAGCGCGAGCGAGTGGGAGGATTTTGTATGGAGGGCAGAGTGGATTTTTTAAATAGTTGAAGCTTCGCCTTATCTCCCGCTCCCATTTTGCTCCGGTACCACTCATACCATGAGTTTGAGGCATGCCCGAGCCCGACCCATTTACATTTAAATTCTAATAAACATAAGAAAGCTGCACAGCTTTCTTTAAAAAAAAAAATTCTTTGCATGTCTATTCATAAGGGGCCCTCTTTTTTTGTCAATATTATTATTATTCTTCCTAAGAAAGCTGCCTTCCCATGCATGAAAAAAAAAAAAACTTTGCACATAGGTTCAGTCCTATGCCAAACCTGGCCAACTGGCTTTGTGGGCTTATAGCAACCGTCTAAAGTTAAGAACTTAAAAAAATCACCAAAATGTAGCCCAAGTGTGCAGAAATGTTCATATGCTCCGAGCTGACAGGAATTATGAAGTCGATCACTCTGTTTTTCTCAAAAATTGTAAAACTAATTGTAAATCTCCTCCCACATTTTTTTCTCAAGTGACACCATGCTTGCTACGCTGCATCTTCAGACTGTCCTCCACAAATGTTCCAGCCAGATTTCTGATTTATCAAAAATTTAGCCCCCAGTGCATCAAGGCATTTTAGTGTAAATATTTGATTTTTTTTCTCAAAAACTGCATTTTTAAAGTATTTTGAATTCTATCCTCATGTAAACTATTGCAGTCAATGGAAATAGAGCATCTTTAAACATCACTTATGGAGCAATCAGTCGCAGAAATCAAAACGCAGAGAGTTTTTGCTCTTTTTTTGGAGTAAATGGTGAGTGAAATCTGAGTTGAGCGCGCAGCGATATTGAGCAGAGCGGCTTTGAGCGGAGAGCGGAGGGAATGAACAGTTCCGTGAGTGAGGAGCGGAAATGCATTCCGATCACATGTCCTGCTGTCCATACAAGACTGCTCTTTTAATTTGTACATTTTAGGCTATTAATAAATGATAGGTCAACCACATGGCTGTTAAAATTGTAGAATTTCTTGTCTTCTTTTCACTCTTTGTTTTTCAGTCACAGTCACATCTTTCATCGGATAAACAAAGTGAAGCCTGTGATACACCAGAGGATCCAATGTCAGCAGCAGAATCAGAGGTAGTTACCTGTATATCATTGTTAGTTTAATCCTTAACAAATAGTACATGTTAGTTTTTAGTATTGGTATTAAGCAGTTCATCATTTCAGAACAGTTTCACATTTCCATGTGATATATCAGGGCATGGCCCACAGTAGAAGTTATGTGGTATGCACTGTAACCATTAGGCTTCTGGGCGCTGCAAGCTTGTTATTTCATATTATAATAGAACATGAGAATCAAATGCAGCTTATTATACCATCAAACACCATAAGCTAGGGGATGCTTAAAAGTTTCATAAATCTCAAGCAATTCGTGTACAGTTTTGTCAGATATCATAGTGCAAGGGTTGTGAAATTTAGATAATTAGCTATGTCAAAAGATTCAACATTTATTTGATTATTTCCTAGATAATTCACTCTACAGTTTTAACCAACTGTCTTCAGTGCTGTTTGAATTATTACAAACAAAAAAATATAACCAATTAAATTTGCAATATACTGTATATTCTCCACAGTATTGAAGATGTTAAGATATAACATTGTCACTCTGTTTAAGATTTAGGTGTTACTCACTTAGCAAGTGGAGCTAGCTTTAAATAAAATGAAGTGAAATTAGTTGTAAGTAAGTAATTAAAAAAACTTGACGTTCAGTTTTTAGCCTTTTGGAGAATATGAAGACAGAATACTGACAATTTCCATGTTAATTACATAAACAATGAACTTTTGAACCTGGTTTCAAATTCCATAGCTTTAGAGCACTTATATGCACAAATCATAACATGGCAAACTCAAGCCCAACAGGCAACAACAGCTGTCAGTGTGTCAGTGTGCTGACTTGACTATGACTTGCCCCAAACTGCATGTGATTATCATAAAGTGGGCATGTCTGTAAAGGGGAGACTCGTGGGTACCCATTTTCAGGTCAAGGAACCTCTTTGAAAATGATCATGGCAGTTTTTCCTCATCAAAATTTAGCGTAAGTTTGGAGTGTTATTTAGCGTCCTTCGCGAAGAGCTAGTATGACATGGTTGGTACCAATGGATTCCTTAGGTTTTTATAGTTTCATATGATGTCAGTATGTCTATTTCTAGCTTTAACTGAGCCCGCTACAATCGAAAAATTACAAGTTGCGTTAATGCGTTAAAAAATTAGTGCCGTTAAAACAAATTTGCGTTATTATTGTGTTAACTTTGACAGCCATCATTTTTAAGTTAACTAAAATAATGATAAATGCATCTTTTAACATACAATTGTTTTTCCTTTTTTTCCAGAAAGAAGAAAATGCCTCAGCTGAGTCAGAGGATGACAGCGATCCTGATTACTTACCCAACAGTGATGGCGACTTCTCTGATTTCCTATCTGACCCTGACAGGGGGTCTCCAGATGAACCCAGTCAAAGCAGTCACCCGACCCCCACAGACGAAAAACCTTCTCAGCCAGAAAAGAAAAAGGCTAAATCGGAAAGTTCTTTGTTTAAGGACAAAAGTGTCGCTCTCCCAAAAAAGATACGTGCAGCTAATCGGAAGTCCTTTGAAAATGTAGTGTTGCCATGTTCAAATTCGAAAGCACGACGGAATTATTGTTTGTTTTGCTCTGATCCAGTAACCAAAATGTCACGACATCTTGAGCGCATCCACAGTGACAAACCGGAGGTTGCAGCTGTTTTTCAGTATCCCAAGAATTCCAGAGAAAGACAAAAGATATGGAACAGACTAATAAATCAAGGAAACTTTGCCCATAATAAAGATGTCTTGAAAACAGGGAAAGGACAACTTGCAGTCCGAAAAAGGTCGAGCAAAACTCAAAAACCCCAAAACTTTCTTCATTGTCTTTACTGTCGAGGTCTTTTTATGAAGAAAGCTTTGTTCAAACACATAAAATCGTGCCCAGAGAAAGTGGTGTCTGAAAATGAATCAGAGTTTGGAAGAAGGAAGCGTATCGCATCACGGTGTGTGCTTGAAACTGTAGGAGACCTTGGCCTAAGTGATGGTTTTAGGAACGTTTTGTCCCAGATGATATACGATGATGTGACACAAACCATCATTGAAGACGAGGTTCTCTTGCAGTTTGGTGAGCTCCTATTTAGCCAGCACGGATCCGATCCGAAGAAGAATGATTATATAAGACAAAACCTTCGTCAGATAGCAAGACTTGTACTCGAAGCTAAAAAAATAACCCCTCTGAAGAAACTGGAGGACTTCTTTCTCCCTTCAAGCTTCCCACATGTGGTGTCCGCAGTGAACGTCGTGGCAGGCTACAATCCAGAAAACAAAACGTACATCGTTCCTTCACTTGCTGTCAAGCTTGGCTACCACCTACAGAAGACCTGTGGTATTGTTGAGGGTAACGCAGTGGAGAGTGGTGATGCAGGTTTGGCAGAGTCTGCGCAAAACTTCCTCTCTGTGTACCAGGAAAAATGGAACAAACTCATTTCTGCAGGTGCATTAACAGCAATCAGAGAAATAAAATCGAACGCAGAAAAGAAGGTGCCGTTTACTGAAGATGTAAAGCGCCTGAATTTCCACATGGAGAGTGTTCACCTTCTTGCTGAAAAAAACCTCAGAGACAGCCCTTCTACAGAAAACTATGCTGCTCTGGCCAAGGTAGTACTCTCTCGGACAATAGTTTTCAACAGGAGAAGTGTCGGAGAGATATCATCAGTGCAACTAACAGCTTTTATGTCACGGAAAAAGTCAAGCTTGCATGATGGCATGGACGTATCCGTCTCAGATTTGGAAAAAAAAATGTGTGGGTTCTTCACTAGAGTTGACATACAAGGGAAATGTGGGGGAACGGTCCCTGTTTTACTAAAACCCTCATTCTTGTCAGCTATGGAGCTCCTCGTAGAGGTACGCGAGGCATGTGGAGTCCCCAGTCAGAATCCCTTCCTGTTTGGCCGACCAAATGCACTGACTGCCTACAAAGGGGCAGATTGCATCCAAAAATATGTCAAAGAATGTGGAGCTAAAGTCCCTGAAGCACTGACATCCAGAAAGATCCGGAAGCATTACGGAAAAATGCTACAGCTGATGAACCTGGATGAAAATGAGGCCGACCAAATATTTGGCCCTAATAATCAAGTCCGAAGCCTGCTACAGGACAGCAGCATGCAGCTGGATGACGTCGAAATGGAATCTGACGGTAGGAATTTTTCCTCTTTTTCTTTAATGATTTACAAGTATTAGTGAAGTTTTACATAGTTCAGGATGAAATGTGATTTAGAAAGGGGGACAGTCTGTGGTTAAAGGGACAGTGTGTAGGATTTGACAGCATCTAGTGGTGTGGTTGCAGACTGCAACGAAATGAGTACCCCTTTGCTCACTCCTCCCTTTCCAAGACTGCAGTAACGTGAGTTACAAAACCGAGTGCAAAACTGAGTGCAAAACCGTGGTAACGCTGTTCACCTCGCTCAGAGACCATCCATACTATGATAACACTACTTTAGGAGCAACGGAAGTCAGACGGCGGCTGGCGGTACCACGGTTTTGCACTGTGCGACTCACGTTACCGCAGTTTCACAAGCGTGTCGGAGAACTACGGTGGCCTCCAGGTAACGCGAAAGGCTCTCTCTAGAGCCAGTGTTTGGTTTGTCGTTCTGGGCTACTGTAGAATCATGACGGAGCAACACGGCGGACTCCATGAAGAGAACCCGCTCCCTATGTAGATATGAAGGGCTTATTCTAAGCTAACGAAAAAACAACAATTCTATGTTTCAGGTGTTTATACACTAATGGAAATATAGTTATGAATATTATATTCCATTTCTGCTAATTGATCTTCCAAAATGCTACACATTGTTCCTTTAAGTGTAGTGGGAATAGCCTTATGTGTTACCTGTACATTAGTCACAAAATAATCAGATTGTTATTCACTATTTGGGCAGCCACAGTTTTAACTTCACTGCAAAACCTGTGTATTTTAACCTGGTTTCCAAATGTTACCTGTGATAAACCCAGGTGTGTCAGTGCTGATTTCCTATCACTATCTTAGGACGGTTACATTCCTACAAAATTAAAATTATATTAATTATTATCATATATTATAAATTAACATAAATACAGGATCCTGGAATATAGCTCAAGCTTGGTTTGAAGACTCTAAAAACATTGTGATTGAACTTTGAAAATGTCCAGTATTGATGAATACCTTTCATTTGTCATTTTTACTTGGTATCGTAAGGCAAGTGGGTGGATATTAGTGCTGTGATCTATTTATGTAGTAATGGCTCAAAATCTTAGTCTGAGTGCAGCACTTTGAGTCACTTATTTTGCTGGCTTTTCTGCATTGAGTTTGGGAAATGTGTGTGTAGGCAGACGGGATATGTAAAAGAAGACTTTCTCTTTTTGTCTTCAATACAGAGAGAGCTGCATCATGGGGTCACGATGAGCTTTCCGGTGCCCGCTATGGACCAGCAGATCCTCATCATGGAGCAACAACAGGCACCAACATGACCGTACCTCCCAAATCGGGCAAAGAAGGTAGTAAATTTGGTGATCATTAACAGTCATTCTATCCATTTCAAAGGGGAGGTTGAGACAAAGTATCTACAAGAGTTCTTATTTATCGTCTATGTCATTGTCCAAGAATTAACTAAAAAACAATGTATAGGCTGATACAAAAATAATTCCACTCAATCATCACTTATGACCCACCAGAAGTGTGTGTCGGTGTCTCTTTCTGCAGAGACCGTGCAGCCCTCTGCCTGTGTTTTCTTTTTTCTTATTATTTTGCTTTACTCGGTACGCTTTTGGGCATCTGCAAACAGCCTTTGGGCCCCACGTGGGGGTGTAACACCAAGCCAATAACAGCATGCAGGGTGTGCAGCCCGTGCAGGTGGTCATATGTCACGGCATTGTCACGCCCCTTGGCTTCTGATATCGACTCACAAGTGCCCACATTCAAAGCGTATAGGAATGGGTGGTGTTATGTGCATGTGTTTCAGTGATCTCCCTGCTCTTCTCTGTGCTGTGAGTGCAGCCAAGATCGGTGTGCATCTGTCGTTTGACGAGAGTATCCTCTGATCGCTGCCTTGTTCTCACTAACGCCGCTCTCTCTCTTCAGTCACTCTATACCTCACTCGCCTATCGCTGCTCTCTCTCTCTCCCTCTCGGCTCGTTAAGGTGTGGAGTTGTGGCCAACTTTGAATGCTGTGTGTTTACAAACAGCAACCGACAACGGTTACATATTAAACCTTTAATTAGATGTCAAAACACATAAAGAAAATATGGGTGGTGAAGATGGAGAGATACTGGGTAGCCATAGAGAGAGAAGAATCTGTCTTCCCGTTATTTTTGTGATTGCAAAAGTTGACTCATTTCCCTTTTACCCCACAGGCTCCAGCTATAAGGGCAAACATAAGTGGGAGGAAGCAGAGGTTCTTGCTGTTGAAAGACACATGATGCGTTTAATTGAAGGACACAAGGTGCCTCAGAAAAACGACTGCATTCAGTGTCTTGAGGCTGAGCCAGAAGCACTGAGGACCCGATCATGGAAAGGGGTAAAGGACTACGTCAGAAACAGGATCACTGCCCTAAAAAGGCAAAGCGGATCTTCCCAAGCTACATCCTCAAACCGTAACCGGCCTGGGCAAGCGGAACCACAGCAGACTACTGGACATTATTAAACAGTTCTAGATGGGTTATCTATCCCTTTTCCATTTTCTTATCCTTCACCACCCTCTGTTCTTCTTTGTCTTTCATTTGTTCTGTCTCCATCATCTTTTATGCCAAATTGTGAGCGTTTGCATCCATTAGGATGGCCAAGAATAGATTTATATTTTATCATTTTTATTTTTTATCTTACTTTGTATGATTACAGTATAAATTTCACTGTGGTTTTGTTTCATTTTATTAAGTTAATCTGAAAAGAGACAGCCCATGCACACTGACAAATAATTAGTTTGATAAGCTAAGGGATAATTAGTACGTTTTTGGGGCTGTAAGTTAAGTTATCTGGTATACTGTATTTTGTTATCCTCTTTGGTATGCTGTGTTTTGTTCGACTTTGTATAACAACTTACCACCAATAAAGTACAGTTTTTGTTTGATCAAAAACAAAAGTTAACTGTATTCCACTCACAAAATTGTGGACGCGTGGTATTTCATTGATTTGCGCTACCCCTAGTTTCACCACAGCAGACTGACGTCACTAACATCTGCCGCTGTCGCATCATAATTATGGAGCCTAGTGAAAGAGCAGTCAGATTCTCTTAAAGGACCTATATTGTAAAAAGTGAGATTTTCATGTCTTTTATATTATAAAGCAGGTTCATGTGATATATAAATAATGTGAAAGTATCAAAACACTCAATCCACAGAGAAATACACACAGCCCGGATTCAGAAATTGTGAGTTTGAAACAAGCCGTCAGGATTTCTGTCCATTTGTGATGTCACAAATCTACAATATTTAGACAATTTCACAGTTTTAAATGTAAACATTCTAAATGTGTCCCAGTTTATTTCCTGTTGCAGTGTATGTGAATAAAATCAGCTGACAGGAATTAAACTTGGACCCATCTGTTTCCTAGCAACGCAATTGTGTTGCCATTCCATTGAAATGCGCTAAAACGGAGCGTTTCAGACAGAGGGTAAATACAGGTATATTCAGGCAGACAGTATGAGGAAAATAATGTGCTATTTCAACATTACAGCGTGTAAACATGTTCTAGTAGAAACACAAGATACAAGTATGAACCTGAAAATGAGCATGATATGGGACCTTTAAAGGGACTATTTGTAACTTTTTAAGCGTATAAATGCAGCGGGTCGTCATACATGCGCGTTCGCATATGCGCGCTCGCGTGTGGCTTGAGCCTCGTCTCCGCTGCATGCTCTCCTTCATTCAGACGGCGCGCGCGTCCTCGCTGTCTCGCTCCACCTCTAGATGTGAACGCGCGCTCACTCCTCACTGCAGAAGAGTGAGTTTAGCTCTGAGAATATCTAGTGAATGCACAGTGGACGTTTGTGCAGAAAAAAAAATGCTGCAGCTCCTCCAGACCAACAGAGCTTTCCCGTGTCTTGTGAAGTGACGGAGCTCCTTAGCTAGTAACGTTACCCTCTCGTTACCGACCGGGTGCCGGTGTCTCCTCTGCTCTCTCCGGCTGCGGGAGGAGAGAGCAGAGAGACACGCTGCAGAGCCCCGCTGCCTCAGCCTGCACTTAGGCAGGAAAAGCCAACACTAGGATCAGATCTAAATCATGTTCATGGAGAGACCTTCGTCTGGTCAGCTAACATTACTGCCAAGCAGCTGAAATATAGAGTGATATTGTGGTTTTAGCTGACGTGTGTCGCCTCACTGTTTTGAGCGATGCTCGTTCAGGTATATTTAGAGCGAGCAAGCGCGAGCCCGACGCTGACTTTCGTTGATTTCACGGCCACAGGTGTCGCTGTTAAGAAGCATTTCTGAAAGTTACAAATAGTCCCTTTAACACCGCAATTGTCTTTTCCTAACTCCTTCTGAATTCTCCTTCTCATTTTTCCTTGACCTCATGACCTTTTTCAACTGGGGTCAAGGAAAAGTGGTTAGGAAAAGACGTTAGGACGTAATTTTTTGACTTTTCGAACTCAACGTTGGTCTAGTATCCCAAACTATCGCAGGCTTTTACTTTGAAAAGGAAGGCGGAAGTGCGTTGCTGTCATTCTCGCTAACTTGATGCTAACATTGCAGCAGGTTCATTGTTGTTGGTGTTTTAAGGCTAAAATCATCAAGTCAGTCATGTAATAGTATCTTATCATGGGATTTAATATTAATATAATGTAAATAATGAATGTTTAACCTCTCTGAAGTGTTTCTCTTCCGTCGCAGAGGAGGAAATGAAGACGTTAACGGTAATAACATCTGTGTTGTGGGCTAATATGAGCTAACTACAGAATTAATATATTACTTATCATAATGTCTGTCGAGGATTTTCTCTTATAAGCGTTTAGATCATGTAGTCAGTAACCTGCTGGTGATGTGACAGAGCTAGGTGAGCTGCTACACACGTTTCAAACATGTTTTTATCTCAGAGAAAGCTAACTTGTGCTTGTTGTTGGTTTGCAAAGATGCTCTCTGCATTAAGACATTGTTGCTGTTTTATTATTTCAAAATGACAGTATCCATAGTAACAGCAGAAAACATTAAAGACATTTACATACAAAAGAAGCATAAATAAAACATAAACAAAGAGCTGTGTCAAACATAACAGGACAACAGAAATGAAACAAAACAAACATAAAATAAAAAAAACACAATAAAAATAAACATAAAATAAAAAAAACACACAATAAAAATAAATAAATATGTAGATAATAAAAAAGACCACGCGAGAGTATGACAAGAATTTCACTTAAAAACATTAAAGATATTGCATGTATTCATTATTATATTCACATATTCAAATTGTTGACGGATATAATTTCTGCTACTGCCTGCTACAGGACAGCAGCATGCAACTGGATGACGTCGAAATGGATCCTGACGGTAGGACTTTTCCCTCTTTTTTTAATGATTTAAAAGTGTAAGTGAAGTTTTACATAGTTCAGGATGAAATGTGATTTAGAAAGGGGGACAGTCTGTGGTTAAAGGTACAGTGTGTAGGGTTTGACGGCATCTAGTGGTGTGGTCGCAGACTGCAACCAAATGAGTACCCCTTTTCTCACTCCTCCCTTTCCAAGTGCAAAGCCGTGGTAACGCTGTTCACCTCGCTCAGAGGCCATCCTTACTATGATAACACTGCTTTAGGAGCAACGGAAGTCAGACGGCGGCTGGCGGTACCACGGTTTTGCACTGTGCGGCTCACGTTACCGCAGTTTCACAAGTGTGTCGGAGAACTACGGTGGCCTCCAGGTAACGCGAAAGGCTCTCTCTAGAGCCAGTGTTTGGTTTGTCATTCTGGGCTACTGTAGAAACATGACGGAGCAACACGGTGGACTCCATGAAGAGAACCCGCTCCCTATGTAATAATAATAATAATAGATTAAACTTATATAGCGCTTTTTATAGATCTCAAAGACGCTTAACACATACGGGGGGGAAAACGGTGTGAGACAAACAAACAGGAGACGAACGACAAAACCCGGCGACATACACAGGCATACTCTCATACATACACACGGACAAATGGGTATAGGGGGAGGGGGGGGGGCTACAAGTAAGCAGAGGAGAAAAGATGGGTTTTGAGGCGGGACTGGAATATGGTGAGGGAATCGGAGTCTCTGATGAGTTTTGGGAGTGAGTATCTATATAGATATGAAGGGCTCATTCTAAGCTAACGAAAAAACAATAATTCTTAGTTTCAGGTGTTTATACACTAATGGAAACATAGTTATGAATATTATATTCCATTTCTGCTAATTTGTCCTCCAAAATGCTACACTTTGTTCCTTTAAGTGTAGTGGGAATAGCCTTACGTGTTACCTGTACATTAGTCACAAAATAATCAGATTGTTATTCACTATTTGGGCAGCCACAGTTTTAACTTCACTGCAAAACCTGTGTATTTTAACCTGGTTTCCAAACGTTACCTGTGATAAACCCAGGTGTGTCAGTGCTGATTTCCTATCACTATCTTAGGACGGTTACATTCATACAAAATTAAAATTATATATTTATTATTATTATATATTATAAATTAACATAAATACAGGATCCTGGAATATAGCTCAAGCTTGGTTTGAAGACTCTAAAAACATTGTGATTGAACTTTGAAAATGTCCAGTATTGATGAATACCTTTCATTTGTCATTTTTATTTGGTATCGTAAGGCAAGTGGGTGGATATTAGTGCTGTGATCTATTTATGTAGTAATGGCTCAAAATCTTAGTCTGAGTGCAGCACTTTGAGTCACTTATTTTGCTGGCGTTTCTGCATTGAGTGTAGGAAATGTGTGTGTAGGCAGATGGGATATGTAAAAGAAGACTTTTTTCTTTTTGTCTTCAATGCAGAGAGAGCTGCATCATGGGATCACGATGAGCTTTCCGGTGCACGCTATGGACCAGCAGATCCTCATCATGGAGCAACAACAGGCACCAACATGACCGTACCTCCCAAATCGGGCAAAAAAGGTAGTAAATTTGGTGATCATTAACAGTTATTCTATCCATTTCAAAGGGGGGTTGAGACAAAGTATCTACAAGAGTTCTTGGATTACCTCATTTTCCAAGCTTAAATGTATAATATGCAAGAATTAACTAAAAAACAATGTATAGGCTGATACAAAAATAATCCCACTCAATCATCACTTATGACCCACCAGAAGTGTGTGACGGTGTCTCTTTCTGCAGACACCGTGCAGCCCTCTGCCTGTGTTTTATCTTTTCTTATTATTTTGCTTTACTCGGGACGCTTTTGGGCATCTGCAAACAACCTTTGGGCCCCACGTGGGGGTGTAACCCGAGCCAATAACAGTGATCCCCCTGCTCTTCTCTGTGCTGTGAGTGCAGCTATGATCGGTGTGTGTCTGTAGTTTGACGAGAGCAGCGCTAAGCCGCAGACAGTCTGCATTCATTCAAAATCCTCTGATTCGCTGCCTTGTTCTCACTAACGCCGCTCTCTCTCTTCAGTCACTCTATAGCTCGCTCGACTATCGCTGCCCTCTCTCTCTCTCTCTCTCCCTCTCGGCTCGTTAAGCTGTGGAGTTGTGGCCAATTTTGAATGCTGTGTGTTTACAAACAGCAACTGACAACGGTTACATATTAAACCGTTAATTAGATGTCAAAACACATAAAGAAAATATGGATGGTGAAGATAGAGAGATACTGGGTAGCCAGAGAGAGAACAATCTGTCTTCCCGTTATTTTTGTGATGGCAAAAGTTGACTCATTTCCCTTTTACCCCACAGCCTCCAACTATAAGGGTAAACATAAGTGGGAGGAAGCAGAGGTTCTTGCTGTTGAAAGACACATGATGCGTTTAATTGAAGGACACAAGGTGCCTCAGAAAAACGACTGCATTCAGTGTCTTGAGGCTGAGCCAGAAGCACTGAGGACCCGATCATGGAAAGGGGTAAAGGACTACGTCAGAAACAGGATCACTGCCCTAAAAAGGCAAAGCGGATCTTCCCAAGCTACATCCTCAAACCGTAACCGGCCTGGGCAAGCGGAACCACAGCAGACTACTGGACATTATTAAACAGTTCTAGATGGGTTATCTATCCCTCTTCCATTTTCTTATCCTTCACCATCCTCTGTTCCTCTTTGTCTTTCATTTGTTCTGTCTCCAATTGTGAGCGTTTGCATCCATTAGGATGGCCAAGAATAGATTTATAGTTCATCATTTTTATTTTTTATCTTACTTTGTATGATTACAGTATAAATGTCACTGTGGTTTTGTTTCATTTTATTAAGTTAATCATGAAAGAGACAGCCCATGCACACTGACAAATAATTAGTTTGATAAGCTAAGGGATAATTGGTACGTTATTGGAGCTGTAAGTTAAGTTTTCTTGTATACTGTATTTTGTTATCCTCTTTGGTATACTGTGTTTTGTTCGCCTTTGTATAACAATTTACCACCAATAAAGTAAAGTTTTTGTGTGAACAAAAACAAAAGTTAGCTGTATCCCACTCACATAATTGTGTACGCGTGGTATTTCATTGATTTGTGCCACCCTGTCAGACCTACTTTATATTTGTCCTTGTATGTATGAATGATAATCATGTAAAAGTAGTAATAGCAGCACAGTCACACATTCAAAATTTTACTAATGTAAAAATATAGAAGTATTAGCAACACAATATACTTAAAGTTTGAAAAGTAAAAGTACTCATGAGGCAGCAGAATGGCCCCAGTCAGTGTTATATTACCATATTAAATATTTTCAGAATATTATTACTAATAAAATGTTGGCAGCATTTTAATGTTGTAGTGTGGCTCACATTCAAAGTGGAGCTAATGTCTACTCCTTTATATATTCATATTTAATGTATATGTTATAGTAAATTTATTCTGTATGTTTGGTAGGTAGGTAGTAATCCTTGACAGTATTATTTCTAGGGATGCACCGATCCGACTTTTTCAGTCCTTTGGGTGTCGGCCGTTACCGAGTCCCGATGCGATACCAGTGTTTAATTGTAAATCTAACAAATAAATACAAAGCTACAAATTCATTGAATTGTTATTTATTATTAAAATAATAAATCGTACTCCAGTAACTTGGTAAAAAACCTTAAAAATTAACAGGAATTAAAATTCAAGTGTAAACCATTTAAATGCAGCAACAAATTGGTCAAAACTCAAACAGGAATTAAAATTCCAGTATATAATGTATTGAGTATATAAACATAGACGTGAACTGAATAGATCGGCCCTATTGTCACCGATACCCGATCCAGCTATTTGAGTCAATATCGGCCTAACATCCAATCCGATATTGGTTCATCCCTAAATATTTTATGAACTCAGGTCTTTAAATAACTGTAGTGGAGTAAAAGGTAAATTTTTTTTTTTCTAAAATTAAGTGGACTATATAAGTGTGTAAGTATAAAGCAGTATAAAACGGAATTAAAGTGCAATACCTCAAAATTGTACTTCAAATATGTAAATATTCTTTCTTCATGTCCAACAAAACATACAGACAACGACTGATCTGTAATTTATTGAGGAAACTCAGTATGAGTTATGTACTGCTATGATAGTTCATAGCTTTTTCATTTGTATTTTTTTTTTTTTTAATTGTAAAGTAATTATTTATTTCTAGTATCCAAACTAGTGATGGCGAGCTGAAGCTTCATGAAGCATTGAAGCTTTCCAGCAAATTGGTTCGGAAAAGGGTTCATTTCTCGAGGCTTCATGTGCACATGAAACTACCAGTCACCGGCCAAAGAGTGTAAAACAGGCAGACATAATCTTAACCATGTGATCTGTGATATACTGTACTTTGCGCCAGTAAAGGCTGTTGGGAATGACTATAAACAATGAAAAAAAATATATATTACCATGTAATCCATTTATATCTATATAATATATAATATAATGTCTATTTTCTAGTAAGTATATTATGAATATATAACAAACATGTATAATAAACTGTAATTGTTTTATGAGTAATTACTCAGCTTTTTAATTTGTAATTTCTTTTTAAATTGTAAAGTAATTATAAATAATTATTTATTTATTATTATTTATTTCTAGTTGTTTTCATGCCTGCATATGTCTCCGAAAAAAAAGAAAAACTTCCAAAAGGAAAAAAGAAAATCTGTAAAACTCAAACACTAACTGCGTCAATCCAACCAAACAACAAAGATATATTACAAATTCTGTTAGCAATAACTTATTTCACATCATGCAATAAAAAAAAGTAAAATTAAGGACAAGAAACACAAATATAAGATTGATTTGTATTTCTTTTTTAATTGTAAAGTAATTATTTATGTCTAGCTGCGTTCCAAATCGCATACTTTTTCTTTTTCCTTAAGTACGTACTGCAGCTGCCCTTATAAAGTAGGTACTGTTGCATGCAGTATGCATACAATTCATCATAACATTGCACAAACTTTGACCCTCTTGGTTATATATTCACTGCTCAGAGGAATGCAACCTGCTGTGCGCTCCAATACTCACACTACCATACTATTTAGTATGCCAGAAAATATTTGGTATATCCCAAAACATAGTATGTCAAATGCAGTATTTTTTCTGGCTATTCTGACCCACAATCCTCTGCATAGCAAATATACGACCAAGAGGGTCAAAGTTCAAGGTGCAATGTTTTGACAAAGTAGTATGTCCCAGTAATAGGCATACTGCATGCAACAGTAGTATGGCAAGATAACGATGGCAAGGTAACGGATTTCCTGAGCTTCTACACACTGCCCTCCACCATTATGAACTACCCTGTGCAGCGCAGTCTAAAAGCAGCGTACTCCTTCTACAACATGCACACCACCGCTCGACCTGGTGTGTGACGCCCTCATCCTGGCCAAATCGAAAGGGTTTGATGCCTTCAATGCACTGGATCTAATGGAAAACAAGACTTTCTTGGAGAAGCTTAAGTTCGGCATCGGTGATGGAAATCTACAGTATTATCTGTACAATTGGAAGTGTCCCAGCATGGGTTCAGAAAAGGTCGGGTTGGTACTGCAGTGACATCCCTTTACGCCATAATCAAAGTGTCACCAGAAGGCACCATCGCACTGACCACCTGACAGATGGACTGATGACTTCCTGCTTCAGGAAAGGAAAACCCACCGCCCATTTTTACTTTTTCCTCAGCTACAGTACGTACTAAAAGTAAAAAAAAAAAAAAAAAAGTATGCGATTTGGAAAGCAGCCTTGGTCTAGTATCCCAAACTATCGCAGGCTTTTACTTTGAAAAGGAAGGCGGAAGTGCGTTGCTGTCATTCTTGCTGGCTTGATGCTAGCATTGCAGCAGGTTCATTGTTGTTGGTGTTTTAAGGCTAAAATCATCAAGTCAGTCATGTAATAGTATCTTATCATGGGATTTAATATTAATATAATGTAAATAATGAATGTTTAACCTCTCTGAAGTGTTTCTCTTCCGTCGCAGAGGAGGAAATGAAGACGTTAACGGTAATAACATCTGTGTTGTGGGCTAATATGAGCTAACTACAGAATTAATATATTAATTATCATAATATCTGTCGAGGATTTTCTCTTATAAGCGTTTAGATCATGTAGTCAGTAACCTGCTGGTGATGTGACAGAGCTAGGTGAGCTGCTACACACGTTTCAAACATGTTTTTATCTCAGAGGAAGCTAAATTGTGCTTGTTGTTGTTGGTTTGCAAAGATGCTCTCTGCATTAAGACATTCTTTTTTTTGTTTTTTCAAAATGACAGTATCCATGGTAACAGCAGAAAACATTAAAGACATTTACATACAAAAGAAGCATAAATAAAACATGTACAAAGAGCTGTGTCAAACATAACAGGACAACAGAAATGAAACAAAACCAACATAAAATTTAAAAAATAAAATAAAAAAGACCACGTGAGAGTTTGACAATAATTTCACTTTAAAGATATTGCATACATTCATTGTTTTCGTTGCTTTTTTGTTTTGTGAGGAAGAAATTGTTGACAGATATAATTCCATTTCTTTCATAAATACAAAGAAATTAGACTTTTTTTTGTAAATTCACACTTGTGAATGTGGAGTCATGGCTCTGTTTTAAAAATATATATATATTATTTAAAAATTACAGTATACATAGTAACAGCAAAAAACATTAAAAACATTTACATACAAAAGAAGCATAGCGAAAACAAACAAAGTGCTGTGTGAAACATAAAAGCACAACAGAAATTAAACAAAACAAACATAAAATAAAAAAAACACACACAATAAAAATAAGTAGATGATAATAAAAAAAGACCACGCGAGAGTATGACAATAATTTCACTTAAAAACATTAAAAATATTGCATACATTTATTGTTTTCATTGCTTTTTTATTATGTGAGGAAGAAATTGTTGACAGATATAATTCCATTTCTTTCATAAATACAAAGAAATTAGGCTTTTTTTTGGTAAATTCACACTTGTGAATGTCGAACTTCGCGAGAATTAAAATTAAATTAATAAGAAAAAATGCATTACTGTCTTTGTCACTGTAATCATAGCAGCCAAATATAATATTTCTATAGTACCTCCTTTGCTTTTTTTTAATTTCAAAATTACAGTATACATAGTAATAGCAGAAAACATTTACATACAAAAGAAGCGTAGTGAAAACATAAACAAAGAGCTCTGTAAAACATAAAAGGACAACAGAAATGAAACAAAACCAACATAAAATTAAAAAAATAAAATAAAAAAGACCATGTGAGAGTTTGACAATAATTTCACTTAAAAACATTAAAGATATTGCATACATTCATTGTTTTCATTGCTTTTTTATTATGTGGGGAAGAAATTGTTGACAGATATTGATCCATTTCTTTCATAAATACAAAAAAATTAGGCTTTTTTTTGGTAAATTTACACTAGTGAATGTGGAACTACGTGAGAATTAAAATTTAATTAATAAGAAAAAAATGCATTACTGTCTTTGTCACTGTAATCATAGCAGCCAAATATAATATTTCTATAGTACAGTGCAAAAACTGAGAAAATGTTAACAATTATAAAATTATTGACATCTTTCCACAATTCACATGTATATTTACAGGACCAGAATAAATGAGAGCAAGTTTCAGGATGTGATTCGCAGAAGGAGCAATTTACATCTATATCACTCTTTAACTTCTGTAAGAAATGTTTCACTGGATAGAATCTGTGGATCAACTTAAATGACACCTCTTTTACCTTATTTGTTAGAAGGAACTTTTGCAGTAAAGACCAAACTTTCTTTCAGTCAATAGCACTAACAAAATTACTCCAATAAAATGTACATTAAGAAATTTTTGGCCTGTCTGAGAAGAGTGAGAAGAGTCACATCACGACCCTGATGATCACTTGTGCATGTTTTGTGTTGATCCCGCCTCCAAGGAGAAACACACCTATCAGTGATGGTTATGGAGGATGATGGACGCCTCCACAGCCAATCAGAGCCAGACACCCTGTCAGCCGTGGGCGGGCCAGAACGGCTGGTCCCCAGCTTCACCTCAAGGACCCCCTTGCAACCCTCTGCCGAGCTTCCAGCATCTTAGCCTGAGCTCGCCTTCTGACCAGAGATCCTGCTACGAGCATCCGCAGGTGCCCAACCACCTCGCCGCCTTTCCATCCAGAAACAACCCTCACCATCACGACACGCTTTATTCTAATAATGCTGACCAGAGCGTGCAGCGGGGCATTCCTGATGCTCATGTTTCATCCATGGTTCCAGCTGCAAGCCAAGGAAGATATATACCTCCATGTTCTCTCCCTCTTACGAAGGAAGGGACGCAGTCCTTCTGCAAGCTCCAACAAATGCCATTTTACTCCCCTCACAGCCCTTACCAAGGAATATATTCCCATTTCCAGCCCCCATACACACACCAGAGTTTACTGAATGGCCCTCAATCACCACATCAAAAACATCTGCCCATTAGCCCTCCATCATTGGGTGTTAACCAGAGTCCACAGTGTACACCTCAACATGCATTGGAGAGGGCAAATGTGGAGTCCTCCGTTGGATACACACATAATCATCAGGAGCCCACGTCTCCTATCCAACAGCAGCCTCATTGGACACTTGCAGCACACTCAAAAGGTAGGTTTATTTCTACTATGTACATGACATGTTGCAGAGCCTCCCTCAGGAGCTGATTATTTAAATTCAATTACTTACAAAGTGAATTCAGGATGAGCAACGTTGGTCAGTGAAATTCAGAAAATAAATAACTTCAGCTGCAGACCAGTGGCACTATAGGAAAAAAAACATATTGCTTAATCATCCATAAGCAGTCCAGTAGAGCAAAACAGGCTAGCCCCATCATCCAGGGTGTATACCATCACCATACTGATCAATGTACACCTTTTATTCATTCAAACAAGTGTTGTAGTCTGAACGAAAACAGCCCATTTAGTTAAGAATATAATACTCTAGTCTGGAGGATATTTCCTCTATCGTGTAACTCCTCTGTTTTCTCCTCAGGAACCATGAACGAGTTTGTTCCCAATGCAGCTGCACAGGACAGGAACATCACGCCACAGGTGGGAAAAATACAGTAACAGCATTAAAACAATACAATTATTATTAATTGCTAAGATTATTTCCTTAATTGATAAATCTGCAGATTCTTTTTCTTAATGAATCGTTTGTCCTATAAAATGTCACAAAATAGATGCTCATCATCGTTTCCCAGGTTCCAAGTTGACATGGATAATGTGGTGTTTTTTTCAACCAGCAGTCCAAAACCTGAAGATATTCTGTTTACACTGAAAAAAAAACACCAGAAAAAGGCAGCAAATCCCCACATTGAAGAAGTTAGATCCAGAGAATGATTGTTGTTTTTCTGTCAATCAATGAAACAGTTAATTGTTACCCTTATTTACCTTTAAAGCTGTTAAAGCAACTGCTGACCATGTACCTTGCAATTACAGGTGCATGTTGTTCAGTTATGTATTCTTGTTAATTTAGTGCTTGACACTGTATTTAGGTAACAATGTACAATTTGAGATAGTTTCCATTTAGCCTCACAGCTAAAGAGTTTGGAAATGCATATTCATCTCTGTAAAAAACTTTCTAGGCTGCAATCATATTGAATGTGCCGTCTAGGAAAACAAAGTCTTAAAAATAGTAGAGCTGTCCTCCTTGACCAAAGAAATTCTTAGGCGACTCACACTCATACGATTTTGTCAACTAATTGATTAGTTAATTTACAGATCTGTAAAACTGAAACACAAAAGCATCACTTTAAATCTTGTGTTCCAAGTTTCTTGGAAATAAGTCATTCAGCATGAAAAAAGCGTAAAAAATGATTACAGAAATCTTAGTCAACTAAGACCAAAACGACAGATAAGTCAACTAATTGACTAAGAGGAGGCATCCCTAAAATATAGTGTCAGTGTGTTAAAATATATTATATAATAATATAAATACCTTCTCTCCCAGCAGTCTCCTAACTCTGAGTCTCGTTATGGCCTGGACCCAGAGCTCCTTCCCAGTGTTGTAAGTTCTCTCTTCACAGCTTTTCAGATGAATGATCTTTGCAGAAATGTAATATAATATTTATAAGTATGTTTTCTTTAGTGTATAATCACCTGAAAATAAGAATTGTTGTTTTCGTTACCTTAGAATGAGCTGTTTATATCTACATACGGAGCGGGTCCTCTTCACGGAGACGGCCGCCATGTTTTTACAGTAGCCCAGAATCAACTAACCGAACACTGGCTCTAGAGAGGGTCATTCACGTTTCCACATTTTTGCGTCGGCCACCATAGTTTTTTCTACACGCTTGGCATACGGGAAAAGTTTCATCTGGTTGCCATCTACAACCTCACAGCTTATGCTGCCAGATCCTACATAGTGCACCTTTAAATGGGAACAACGGCCGTTTTTAAAACATTGATATTATTCTGGAGGCTATATAACATGAGGGAAAAAATACTGCAACTTGCTGCATCACATCAGTTCACGAGTGTAATGATGTGTGTTGCCCTTTACACTACATGTTTGAGAAAACATTGGACTTGTATTAGTGATTTCTAACACTATTATTTGTAACTAGAAGTACTACAAAACTACTAACAGGACAGATTTTGTGCTTATAAACCATTACTTTGTAAACATAAACATTCCAAATGTGTCCCAGTTTATTTCCTGTTGCAGTGTATGTGAATGACATCAGCTGACAGGAAGTAAACATGGACCCAAGCTGTTGGCTAGCAATGCAATTCCGTCGAAGCGGTCTATTAGTAATTCCATACTTGTTTAGACATAGGCTATAACTATTGTATGAATATAGATATCTGCCTCTATTTAACCATAGCGAAGTGATACCATACTCTGGCTTATTGTCATGGTTACAGCCCTGTCTCTCTCTGTCTGTCTCAGGTGAAGGTGATTGCAGAGGACATGGCAGAGTGGGAGGGCAAGGTCTTCGCCTCAGAGCCTTTTTCCCGTCTTCCTCCTCTGCCAACTACTTCCTGTATCATAGAGGACAGAGGTAAACGCACACAACACTGTCTGTATCTGTGTCACAGAGATGTGCTCTGTAAAAATGTATTTTATCCAGTGCTGTGGGTCCAGATGGCATACTTAAAGGGATTGGATTTGGATTTTTTGAAGTGGGGTTGCATGAGGTACTAATTACTTACATACCAATTGGAATGATCAGATGAAATGAAGAAGAAAAATGAGAAGAGCCTTCTGTGTTTTTCCTCTTGACTTTATTCGTTGGCCTGCTTTCCTCACTTCTCTTCTCGTGCACTGATTCGTTTAAGCTGAACAGCCAATCAGAGGGATTTCTCTCACCGACGGGCTCCGCCGCCGATTCAACATGCTGAATTGTACGAAAAGCCTCCGACACGGGCAGACTAGAGCCGACAGTGTGGGACACACCGAAAAAACTCGGCCGACAGACGCTCACCGACGGCCCCAAACTGTCCGACGGCCGACCGTCAGCTTGGTGTGTCAGGGCCTAGTCCCGCACCTTTTTGAATGACAAATACAGACTACCACCGCCTGCTGGTGTGGAGAGTTATTTCCTCTCACGCAGGCGCAGAACGTACGTGCTAACTGGCCGTCGGTTGTAGTCTTTGCAGTGTGTTCAAATGCAACTTTTTGGCCAAGACACAGGCAACGTGAGGCGACGCAACAGTCGGCCGTCTGATTTGAGCTTGGTGTGTCTGGGCCTAATTTAAAGTATTTTATAGTCAGATCAATGGGGGGGTTTGTGCAAGAAGGAAAACAATTCTGATTCAGTTGCGAATTACAAATATAATATTTTGATGACCATATTGAGTTTCACCGTACTTTCAGCCAACATTCACATCATTCCTGACCTTGTTATCTGTTGGTAAGGTAACGCGAGTCCTTTCGCCATCCGCTCCGCCTCGTACTGCGTGCCCTGTGAAGGTCAGACTGCCCTGCTCAGCCGTCTGCCGCTGGGAGCTCTGGTCGCCCCTCTGGCAAAACAAAACGCTGGAGAGGTCAGTGGTTAGCTACTGTGCTTATTCTATAATCTATTAAAAATCTAATAGTAAAACTAACAGCAATAACGAAACAAGGACTTACAAGTAGTAGTGTGTGAAACAGGAAATATCTAGGGAGGTGTTTGCATGGAAGTGAAGCTATTTCGTAACGCTATAATTAACCCGTGTAGAGTGAAGGTTTCTGTGGCCATATAAACGTTTGTATTTGATGTGAATGTGTGTGTTTGTTGCCTCTAGAAGCCCCTGCCCGTGTGCAACGAGCCAGAGTGTGTTATGGGTTGTGGAGGTTGCGGAGCCTCCATGTCCCCGGCGATGGGCTGGCAGGACTGTGGTCAGAGGTTTTACTGCCCCTTCTGTGGTAAACTCAGTGAAGGTAAGAGTTAACATTGAGCATCTATGCATACAGGTAATGCTCATCCCCTCAAGTGTAGTTGAGGTTCAGTGTTATACCTGTAAAGCCCCGTTTCCACCGCAGGAACTTTCCCCCGGGAACTAAGAACCTTTTGAGGGACTCTTTGGGTTTCGACTGCAGGTACCAGAGTCTAAATTAAGTTCTGGGGACATTTCACAGGGCCTTAAAAATATCCTGGTCGTGGGGTAGTACTTTCTAAAAGTACCGGAACTTTCGGGGGGGAGTTTGCAGGGTTGACCATCGCTGATTGTGAAACACACACAGCACTGCTGCTTCAACTGTACCGCTTCATTCATAAACAAGAACGTACTCTAGTATTGATTTAGGACCATTTTAGGATGAGGGGGAGAACATTTCTCTTTGTTTGATAACATTGAAAGTAAATGCTGTTGGCTTCCCGACTCCTTTAAAAAAAGACAGAGAAAAAAGAGAGAGGGATCGCGAGGGGCGAGCGGTAACATTAGAAGAGGGAGACAGCGCGGCGCTGTTGTGAATGAGAGAAAGAAAAGTTATTTTCTGAATGATTCACAGTGTTAACGTTCTAAAGCACAAATAAATCGTGTGTTTTTTAGAGTAAACAGTCGGACACACTGAACTGCAGGCTGCAGAGTGGGCTGAATGAACCTTTTAGTTCCTTGAAAAGTAGTTCTAGGGACTAAAAGTTCTGGGTCCTTTTGGTGGAAACTTGGCTTTATATAGCCGTGTTCCCAGTACAGATATGAAAATATGATTTTCTGGTCAGAAATAGTCCGTTCTACTCCAGGCTGTTGGTGATCGGAAATCAAACATTTGGAAGTCATTTCAATGTGTTGAACTGCTGCACCTAACCTGAATGCAGTTTCCTGAGTTTGCTGCTTCCTTTTCCTGCATCAACAGTTTTTCTCTCCTCTCTTGTGTTTCAGTGCCGTGGCAACACTACCAGCCCACCAAAGGAGCGGAGGGGGGTCGGGTGGATAAAGACAAGAGGCCCGAACTCAGTATGGGCTCATACGAGATACTCAATTCTCAGAAGGTTAGTTTCAGGTTAGTTATCATTAGTTACCAGTGGATTCCTTAGGTTTTCTAGTTTCTAATTATAGGTGCAACTTCTGAAAGTCAGAATAGTGGCCGGGCCCACTCGAATTCAGCTTCTCAAATATGAGGATGTGTTGCTTTTCTGTGTTTTTTATATCATTGTAAATTTAATAGTTTTGGTCAAACAAAACAAGCAATTTCAAAATGTCACCTAGAGCTCTGGGAACTTGTGAATGCCATTTTTTGCTCTTTTCTGGCATTTTGTAGAACAAAATTCTCTTTAGTTGAAAAAAATAATCGTCAGATTACAGTTGCAGCCATAATTTGATGTAGAGAAGGACAAGTGTGTATACTGTAACTAACTGGGGGATGACAGTGTAAAGAGTGAAATCTCAGCTCCCAGAATGATTCACTCAACAATATAACATTACTTCACTGTTGTATTTTTTAGAATTAGTTATAAACAGTAAAGAGTTAAACGTTTGAAATTAAAGGGAAAAGTTGCCTTGTGTGTGTAAACAGTTGTACTTAATTTCAGGGTGAACCTGCTGTACTGCTTCTAGCCATAGATGTGTCTGCGTCAGCGGTGAGAGGAGGACATTTGGAGTTTGCAACACAACAAATCCTCGCTCTGCTCACCTCTCTGAAGAGGTAAAATACGCTCCCGCCTAACTGTAAATGCATACACACACTTTTTCACAGCCTGCTCAGTAGAATCCCTATGCAGGTTTGGAAATACTGTGGAAGTAGAGACTACGGTCCATGGTCTGGTTTCCAGCCAGCCATCTTAAGTTTCATCTGGTTTGTGTAGGGAGGATGGGGATGCCTTGTCGGACGTCCGCGTTGGTTTGATGACGTATGACAGTAGGATCCACCTGTACGACCTCAGCCCCACCCTGTCCCGCCCACACATGCTGGTCATCACGGACACAGAAGACCTGCAGCTTCCTGTGAGGGAGGGGCTTCTGGTGTCCCTGAAAGACTGTATAGACGGTATCGACAGGTAACAGACCGATCGTTTTGTCAGATGTAGTTGTAAAGTCTACTACAGTACGCTGTGCACATGATTCTGCTCATAGTTTCATACATCACTCTTCTAAGTAATATTTAAATTTTATGGTCATGTATGTTCTAGCTTTACAAAGCCAGCCTAAATCTGACAGTTTGTTTTTTTAGATTTTAATTTGGAAAGCTTCTACTTAGAAACTATTGAGTTCAGCAGCTGAAAGCGGACCGATCAGCAAACTATGGGCAGAGGTTTAGTAGATGATGACATCTCATACAATTTGAAACCCCAAAATCTTGTGAACTGTTAAAAGCAGGCGTTGTCGATTTAATATGCTCTGCAGCTAGTGACGTCCTTCTTACCTTGCTCGCAGTGGGCAACTCCCCGGTCTGAAAAGTGAGGCCAATGCAGAAGTGCCTTAAACTTGCATTCTTTCTAACAGCCAGCAGGGGGCGACTCCTCTGGTTGCAAAAAGAAGTCTGATTGTATAGAAGTCTATGAGAAAATGACCCTACTTCTCACATGGTTTTTTACCTCAGTAAACATTGTAAACATGAGTTTGGATCACCGGTTACGTGATTGGCCACCGCAGCATGACGTTGGGTTGCGTTTGAGCCTTCATCCTATTTCTACTTTTCCGCCGCAGGTCGCTGTGTTATTTATTCGTCCGCAGTCCAAACACTCTACTCCCTTTCAAAATAAATGGGAAGACATGGGTTTTCGCTGCACCACCGGATCTGGTGTGAATGCAGCCTAAATGGCAACGATATCTTCTTTGTCCTGTCAGTTAACAGTTTTTTGCCCACGTATAAAAAAAGGTATTTAGTATGATCACTTCCAGAAAATTTTGGAAAAGTACCAAATACTTCCCTGCAAATAGAAGTGACTTTTTTCTTACTACTTTGTTGAAAATAATTTAATCACTTTGGTATTCTTTGGCATAAAGTGACCATTATCTGCCTGTTGTCTGTGTGTGTAGTGTGTTGCAGCTTATTCCTCAGTTCAGTCCAGAGTGTGATGACTCGAGTGGAGTTCCCATGGAGCTGCCTGTCAAAGCAGGGCTAGCCATACTGCAGGTCAGTAATCATTGCTCACACTTTGATGGGCTTTCTTCAAAGTGTATAAGAAGCTTCTCCTGTATTTATTGTGACTGCACAAGGAGGGATGATAATCCTGATTGTGTTGCAAGCTGTCAATGATTAGTGGCAGAGATGTTAAGACATCCTCTCTTCAGTATTGTCTTTGACATGATATGATTTAATAGGGCTGGGCGCATACATCTATCTCCTGTTTCGATACTATCACAATACTTTGGTGCCGATTCGATATGTATTGCGATTCTACAAGTATTGCGATTTGATATTACAATTTATTGCGATTTTTGTTAACTTTTTAACACTAGACCATGGGGAAAAGTTAAATCATACACTTTTAGGGACTTTTACTTTGGAAAATATCTAAATAATACAGTAAAAATGTTGGTTTTCAGCATGTATGTAGTCAGAGATGTCCTGAAGTCAAATATATCAGTTGTTGTCAGCAACCAGCAACCCAAAAATCAAAGAATAAAGATATTTCCCTCACAAATTAGTGATGTTTTCTTTTTAATTTACAAGGGACATGTAGTGTTTTATACTTCTGATGAATATAATCCAATCAATCTTTTTTCCATATATGTATTTTGTATATGACATCACGTTACTCAGACTACAACAATAAAAGCGGTACTTCCTTCTACCTCCGCATAGACTCAAATGAAGCAAATATATCGATTCTGGCATTAATAAATAAAAAAATTGTCCACCCCTATGATTTAAGGACTTTATTTTGTTTGTTTCCAGGCTCTGAGTTGTCCTGGCAAGCTGCTGATCTTCCATACTGCCCCTCTGATAGAGATGGGACACACAAACTCATCCTCAGGGTTCTTTGGCTCCAACACACCAAAGGTATATAACACACACAGTTGGCTTCCTTTAGGCCTACAGGTGGGAGGATAAAGCAACAGCATCATTGTGTACAAGTATGAAGTCAGTTTCACGATTGCACGTTTGCATTAATTCCCTCCTCTTTTGTTTTTTTTTCCCAGTCCATCTTTCAGCCATCAGAGCTAGCCATCTTATTGACCAAGGAGTGCGTCAGTCAGGGCTGCGGCGTTCACCTGTTCGTCCTCTCCCAGCAAGACGTGGGGGGGGCTTGGCCGGGGCACATTCCATATCTAACAGGTGGAGCTCTGCACACCTACAACCACCTCCAGGTATATCAACAGCTCCTCCCGTTGTAGCACTGGAAATGGCACAATATCGAGATATCACGAGATATATCGAGATATCGCGATACACAATTACGCCCTCTAAATTGATAATAACAAGCACACATACTAACTCAGATTTCTCAGAAAATCTGATATGAAATATTTTGATATATCATTTGACACACTTTGCATTACCACTCAGTTCAATGTGTTTAACAAACGGTGTTTATATGGAAATATTTATTTAATTTTTCTCTATAATTTCACTTGAAACTGTTTATGTTCATGTTGCCCTAAAGCTCTTAATTAAATGAGAAAATGCTTAGTACTTTTCTTTTGTCAAGTATTTAATTCACACAGGAGAATACAAAAATAGGCTTTACCATGTGGTTATAGCCTATTTATTCTTGATTTACCAGAAAACATGCTTTATCATGATATATATCGTTATCAAGATATGAAATTACCTATATCATGAAAGAAGATTTTGGCCATATCCCCCAAGTATTTCATGTTTTTAGCTGTATTTTGGTGAAATGATGACTGTTTAGAATATTCTAAGCATACAGATGAGTTGGAGGTTCCATTGTAGACTGTTTTTTTTCTAATTCCCACTATAGGGAGAATTGGACAGAGAGCGTTTCAGCGCTGATCTAAAGAGCATTGTAGAGACGGACACAGGCTACAAGGCTGAACTCAGGATTTTTGTCAGCAAAGGTAAGATATTTTAATTTTTTTTGATTACACAGGCAGAAATGTGTACCAATCATGTCATACTAGTTTGTTGTGAAGGAAGTTAATAACGCTCGAAACTTGCGCTGAATTTTGGCGAGGAAAACTGGCATGGCCATTTTCAAAGGGGTCCCTTGACCTCTGACCTCAAGATATGAGCATGAACATAGGTTCTATGGGTACCCACGAGTCTCCCCTTTACAGACATGCCCACTTTATGATAATCACATGCAGTTTGGGGCAACTCATAGTCAAGTCAGCACACTGACACACTGACAGCTGTTGTTGCCTGTTGGGCTTGAGTTTGCCATGTTATGATTTGAGCATATTTTTTATGATAAATGCAGTACCTGTTAGGGTTTCTGGACAATATTTGTTATCGTTTTGTGTTGTTAACTGATTTCCAATAATAAATATATACATACATTTGTATAAAGCAGCATATTTGCCCACTCCCATGTTGATAAGAGTATTAAATACTTGACAAATCTCCCTTTAAGGTACAGATACAAACTGATTAACTTGTGATTAATTTGTGATTAATTTGTGATTAATTTGCGATTAATCACGATTAACTACGGACAATCATGCAATTATAGCGATTTAAATCTTCACAATGGTAGTCCACAAACCAATGGGTGACGTCGCAGTGACTATGTTACCTTTTTATATACCTGTGTGTGATTTGTACCTGTCCCCACCAGATATGCGTGTGTCCGGCTGTTATGGACTTTTCCTCCCCGGGCCTAGCCCCAGCCATGTCACCATGGCTACTCTTGATTGGAGGACGACACTGGCTGTGGAGCTCGCACACACCAGAGCTCTGGATGAGACGAGAGGTGTAGCCATACAGGTGGGTTTATTGGTGCCTTCAAATGGGGTCGTGTTTACCATGTTTACGAGAAGAGTCCATATGAACGCCCCCCTCATGTCGTATTCACAACCTCGTAAATGGAAATCCTTCTGTTAGGTGAGATTTAATTACGTTGCTACACCATTTTTGATACATTTTTATATATAATTTTATAAATAAGATGACAACTATGCCATAGACGTTTGACTTTTATCAGTAAAACAGTAACTCAGTGCAGACTGCATTCTGTTGATACTCTATGATGCACTTAATAATAATAAATAATAACCAAGTCCCTTAAACTTGCTCTTTTTTTTAACCATAATCCTCCTCTCTCCCCTCCTGTTTGTTAGGCTGTATTATCTTACAGTACCCAGACAGGAGACAGGAGGACCAGGGTTCACACTCTGACCCTGCGATGCTCTCGTCACCTACAGGACGCTTTCCGGCAGTATCAGGCCCAAACACTACTCACCTTCTACTGCAAAAAAAGTAAGGATCTCTCGTCACCTACAGTGACTCTCGTTTTTTTTTATAAAATTTGAATGAATGCTTGGAAATGAATCAACTCCATGAGAATATACAGTAGATAGGACAGTATGATAATCTCCGCTGTACTCTCTGTAATATTATCAGAGACTAGTGTATTATTAGTGTAGTTTATTAATGGAACAGTGTTTAACATTTCGGAGGATCTATTGGCAGAAATGGAATATGATATTCATTACTATGTTTTCTTTAGTGTATAATCACCTGAAACTAAGAATAGTTGTGTTTTCGTTACCGTAGAATGAGCCCTTCATATCTGCATAGGGAGCGGATCCTCTTCAGAGTCCACCATGTGGACAAACCAAACACTGGCTCTAGAGAGAGCCTTTCTTTTTTTTCCTAGGACTGTCAATAGATTAAAATATTTAATCGAGATTAATCGCATGATTGTCCATAGTTAATCGCAAATTAATCGCACATTTTTTTTATCTGTTCAAAATGTACCTTAAAGGGAGATTTGTCAAGTATTTAATACTCTTATCAACATGGGAGTGGGCAAATATGCTTGCTTTATGCAAATGTATGTATATATTTATTATTGGAAATCAACTAACAACACAAAACAATGACAAATATTGTCCAGAAACCCTCACAGGTACTGCATTTGGCATTAAAAATATGCTGAAATCATAACATGGCAAACTCAAGCCCAACAGGCAACAGTGACTTGACTATGACTTACCCTAAACTGCATGTGATTATCATAAAGTGGGCATGTCTGTAAAGGGGAGACTCGTGAGTATCCATAGAACCCATTTACATTCACATATCTTGAGGTCAGAGGTCAAGGGACCCCTTTTGAAAATGGCCATCAATACATCCAGCCCTATTCGACATCAACATTTGTCATTGTCAAATTAATATTGATGCCTTTTATTATGCAATCCGTAAACCAATGACACCATGATCAATATGATTTATAGATTCCCTCATACCTTTTATTGTTATTAATGAAGACCACAGCATTTCCCATTAACATAAGAAGATTTTTCATCTAAAGCCACTTTCTGTTTCTGGTTATGAAACAATCCAGTAGATTCCCCTCTAAAACTGAACTGTAAAGATAATGTAGAATGCATTGTTTGTATGTATGTATATAAATTAGAAGCCATTAGACGCTTCCTTCTTAGTTAAGGAATAATTTGGTTACAGTAATTCTTAAAGTGTCACATAAGACAGTATTAATTTGTGTTTTGGTGCTCCTGTGCAGTTTACTGTGCAGTGTTGGAGCGCCCTCTACAGGAGCTGAGGGAGGAACTGCAGACGGAGGTAACGGAAGCGTTGGCGTCCTACCGTAAACACTGCTGCTCTGCTTCAGTTTCTGCTGGACAGGTGAGGTCTGGTAACATTAAATACACTTCATAGTTTTAATTCTTCCAGAAGTATAACGTTTTCTTTTTACTTTTAAAAACACAAGGGTGCACGGTTGGAAATCTAGTCTAAAAAGTCTAAAAAGTGTAAATATTTCAGTTATTGTAGAGAAAAATCAGAATGACAAATTTTAGTAATTAAGTTTATCCTTTATTTATTTACTTATTTATTCATTTGCAGTGAAGTTTGGAGCGTGACTTAGTATGACGTGGTTGGTACCAATGGATTCTTTAGGTTTTCTAGTTTCTTATCAGTATCTTCACTCTAGCTTTTAAACCCACTACAACCTAAAAACTGCAAGTTGTGTAAATGCGTTAAAGAAATTAGTGACTTTAAAACAAATTTGCGTTAACGCATTATTATCACGTTACCTTTGACAGCCTTAAGTATTATCATTAAGATATGGATTGCACAATACAGAATCAATTAATAATCAGCAACACAGGAGAAAACATGCCATCAGAAACAATAAAATCTAAGAAAAGGTCAGATAATAAGAAAATAAAGATAATACGATAAAAGTTTAATAATTAAAATGCTAAACTAATTATAAAACCCTAAAATATGACCAATCAACCTCGTGTTCACGAAGTTATTGTCCAAAAATAGACTTGAAGCGTAAATAAATGCTTCAGGTTGCGGTTACGCCTGTTAGACGCAGCTGAGATGCTAGCCTGCACGGAGCCGCTGCAGACAGCTGCATAGATTAAAATGAGAGCGTACGTGAGACGTGCGAGTGAAAATGACGTCTGACACACTTGTTGTTTCGACACAACGTTAGGCTTCATCTTTCTCTTGTTATATCCCTCTGTATCTTTTATATTAATAGTATACCACCTACCTACGGCATATTTTTGACTGTATGTACTGTGCTCTGTTTGTGTTTGTGTGTCCTGTAGCTGGTCCTCCCTCAGTACCTGCGAGCACTTCCTGTTTACATCAACAGTCTGAGGAAGAGCGAGGTGCTGCTGCCGGGCCTGAGGAGCTCCGTCCACCAGCGGCTGCAGCAGCGCTGCCAGGTGCTCAGCATGGACACCTGCAGCACCTCAACTCACTTCTACCCTCTGCTGCTGCCTCTGGTCAGTATCACAGTCTATCAGGCTGACATTCTGCACGGACAGAATATTGAATAAATAACACTAGTTTTAGCTGAATATCAGCTACTGTCACAAATACAAATTTCAGTAACAGTCAGGCCGCACAGGCCCTGCTGCTGGTGTAAGAGCAGTTATTTTATTATGCCAAAACAAAGTTTCTGAAGCATTGCATTAGTGTTGACCTGTGACCTTTATTTCCACTGACCAAATTGTGGATGGAGAATTTGAGTCATTTGTCTCTGAAGATATTAACACCACCAGTAGATGATCGTGACATTACCTTTGTTTTAGCCTTTGTAGCTTTGACACACATCTGTTCATTTTCACTCATTTGTCACCTGCAGCTGCAGTCAGCTGACAGTTCCAGCTCTCCAAACTCAGAGGAGGCACTGCGCTGCTGTGCTGCGAGCCTGGAGCAAAGGTGTCTGTATTTGGTTCACGCACCCTTCACCTTGCTGCTCTGGGTGGGCACCCAAGTCCCAGCATGCACCCTGGTCGAGCTCTTCAACACCAGCTGCTTCTCCTCCCTGCCCTCTGGAGAGGTAAGAGATTAGACGGATGTAGGCATACACATACACATTAGCAAGGGCTAATACAGTAATGCTGCATCTTCATCAATTCAAATGCCCAACTGAAATCAAAGTGTTTTTACAAGCATTTGTATTACGAAACATTAACAATAATGTCTTCTAATCAGCTACATCAGCTTCGCTGTAAAGATTTCAACCATTCAGTAATAAACACCAAACCTTCTCACATAGGAAGATGCTTGTGGCAAGAATAAAACAGTATTTTATAAAGTGTAGAGTAATGTTAAGAGAAAGTTATTGAGAAGAGGAAAAGCAAGGAGCTGGGGATGGATCAGAAAATGATGATAAAAGAACTAGTTTGATATGAAGAAGACTGATGATGCCTCTCACTCTCTCCTCTTTAATTTTAAGGTAGTGACCTGTCAATCACAAGGTAGCCACGCCCTAAAGCATCCCCTGTTTTATGGTCTATTTGACTCTAAATGGGACCATAATTTACTAAATGAACATCATGCTGTATTGAAGAAGAATAGAAACGAGTGATTGAGACCATAAACTCATGTTTACAATGTTTACTGAGGTAATAAATCAAGTGAGAAGTAGGCTCATTTTCTCATAGACTTCTATACAATCAGGCTGCTTTTAGCAACCAGAGGAGTCGCCCCCTGCTGGCTATTAGAAAGAATGCAAGTTTAAGGCACTTCTGCATTGGCTTCACTTTTCAGACCCGGAGGTATCCCTCTGGATTTAACCCACAGGGCTCTAAAGACACATAACATGTTGCGTTTCTGACTGTTCATGAAGCGTACTGTGGCACTGGTTCACTGTTTACTGTCCATTTCTGATGTTTTGTGTTTCTTCAGACTAAGCTGCCAGTTCTTGAAAACCCTCTGTCCATCAGCGTTCGATCCCTCATCAACACACTGAACTCCCAGGCACCCTGTGCCCGCAAGGTGAGCTGCTGATCGTCCTGCTGCAACAGTCTCATGAGGCGGCCAACACCCGTGACCTTAGAGGGTAATTTTGGTATTTTTCAACCTGGACCCTATTTTCCCATTATTTTGTGTCTAACTGACTAATAGAGACAACATTTTCTGAAACTGGTTCAGTATTGAGTGAGAGCGCCAGTGGCGGAAATATTGGCGGTGCAACCGGTGCGGTGCATCGGGGCCCAGAAGATGTATAGGGCCCCAAAATCACCTTCCTACACCGTGTCCACACTGAATCCATTAAATGTACTTCTAAACTTCTAATGGGTGAATACTGGTTTAGTTTTGTTATTATGGAGTGGGATCAGGGATTTAAATCTATAGCACTGTAATTGTTACGTCTCATACAGTATGTTGGAAAATGTTCACCTCCTGAAATCTGTCTCTGTGATGGCATTTGGCCGCTGAGTCCACAGCAGGACGTTAAATAAGCGTTGATAAATTTGGCGTTCCTGCTGCTGTCCGTGGTGCTGATTTAAGGCTGGTTTGCAGTATGGGAGCTGCATAGTGAGCCTCTCCATGGTGGCATAGCAATCGTCTGCTTTGCAATAGTCTGGAGTGGTTGTGTGTTTACGTGTGTGTGTGTGTGCACAAGCGTGTGCTTGTGTTTGGGACGAGGGCCAAAAAAAATTGCACCGGGGTCAATCTCAATTATGTTACGCTGCTTATAACAACAGTCAGAGCCTGTCATGGCCAAAACAAGCACTTTTAGTGGACGTAAATGGCGGTGCCAGCTTGCCCCAATAGCACCATAGCCTGTGAGCGGCTGTCGTCTACAGCGTTCTCCCTCAATACTGGACTGATTTCAGAAATTGTTGTTGCTATGTCAGTTAGACACAAAAACATGGGAAAATAGGGTCCAGGTTGAAAAATACTAAAGTTACCCTTTAAATGACACAGTTGCTGTCTCAATAATGTGCTTAACTGGTGTCATGATTCGGATATTTCCCTGCAACATATTCAAGGCGTGCTGCTAGTACAGCTTCATGATTACATGCGTGAGTACACGATTCACAAAAAGAGAAGTAAAGTGGCAGACAGCCAAATTTTCGTAGTGGCCAAATGGCGGTACTATAACTTAGCGGAGTTAAAGGAAACGCTGCTGCGCCTGCTCTGTGGCCCCAATGACTGCGGAAGAACGCCGGAAGATCCTGGTACTTTATCACTCGGCAATCGAGCCATTTTGGCTTCATGCGACACCGAGCAACTTTCATAGGAATGAACGGGAGCCCGCCTCCAACGTTGTATCCAGTTCTCTTTATACATGCTCGTAGCCGCTGATAATGTCTGTTCTTCTGTCTCAGCTGTGGGTGGTGAAGCAGGGCGACACCTGTGAGGAGGCCCTGCAGCGCCACCTGGTGGAGGACAAGAGTCCCAACGGAGGGGCGTCCTATGCAGACTTCCTCTACCATCTCCACGTCAACTCTGTCCGGCTTCTGCAGTGACTTCACACACACACTTGCTGACCTCTCTGGGTGCAGTATCTTCTGTAGACCTTTTCAAACTTGACAACATAAGCATTCTAAATGGGCCTCTTAGTATTTCCCGCAAAGAGTATAGACACAAAGAGGCGAACCTCTGGTGCTTTTTTGACAATGGCTGCTAGATGTCGCTGCGGTAGCGCTGCCGCCATTTTGGACTGAAATCGCAGATGAGTCCATGACCATGAATATATAAAGAGACGTCTGTAAATCAGAGGATATTTTTTTTCGAGGTAAATCAACTTCCAAGTATGAACATTTCAATAGCACTCATTTAAATCATTATGTCTTAAAAGTTGTAAAATTAACAAATAACTGAATCCAGAGTTATTTTCCTCGGCATAATGAACGTGCATCCGACCCACAGGACTGCACCGCCCTGCACGCTCATATGACATATCCGGTTCTGCCGGCTGCCTGCTAGCTGTATGCGGCTGTAATAACGGATATACAGGCTGTAATTCATCACTTTTATTATCTTAAAATACACCCATGGGCTGTATGCTGTAAGCCTGTAACACGGTGGATGTATTAACGTCTCTGTTCCCCAAACAACCGGCTATCGGCCAGTAGCTAGTAGTGCGAGTAGCATGACATAAACAGAATTTAATGGAGTTGTAGGCTATTTACTAACATGCAGGACTCTTGTACATCCATGGTCTGTGGTCTATTGTGCATCGATTTTGGAGGTTTTGAAGGTTGAGCTCGCTCTCAAAATCTGTGTGCTGGATTTTTCTAACTTCCATTTATGTCCATCACTCACTTCATGCTCCTCTGGGAAGCGACCCGGGCAAAAAAGTTTAATAAATAAATAAGTAAGTAAGTAAATAGTTATAATAGTATACATATTTATAATATTTTTATTGTTCAACACAGACCATTTCGGTAGAGACATTAAAATAATGACAATAGAATAGAAATAATTTTGTTTTGCTTTTGTACGGCTCTTTGTAGGCGGACGTTTAACTGGCGTCATTATGTTAGTCGACTCGATTACAGTCCATAATGGCGGAGGCGTAGCTCTGCTGCTGGGCGCTGCAATGGAACGTATCATTGACTTTCACTTCTAAGCAATATGCGTTCTTTGTTTCCTGTCCCAGTGTTTGTTAATGCAGTAGCTGACAGGAAGTAAACTTGGACCAGAGCTAACAGAATGGCAATGAAAAGGTCTATAAAAGATGACGGTGCATAATATTTGCCTCCAGAAGGATGGGAGCAAAATTACTAGACATTATTATAATGTGGAAATAGCAAAGGTTCGGTGCATGGAGACATTTTACGAGATATTCATTTCATGACTGCTGTGATATGTGTGATATGTGTGATATGTGTGACGTGTTGAATGTGATCCGTGCTGTTCTGAAAATGTGTTTATGATGCTAATTTATTCCTGTGACATGGCAAATCTCTAATCTCTGCCTGAGATTTGCATGAATGTGAGAGAGAGTGTTTGTGTGTTTGTGATGCCCACAGTATATTCTGTGTGTGCATAATCTCCTATAAATAAATAAAGACTTTAATTGAACCTTGATTGAAGTTTCCTCCGGTGTAGATTTTTCAGTGTTGTCTAGTTAATGGTGGAGCAGTGAAGTTGTGTCTTAGACGTCATCCTGTAACATCAGATGAATGTGTGACTCAGGAAGCTGTAAGGGCAACAATCTAATGAGTCCAAGTGGCCAATCAAACTAATTGGCAGCAATTATGTTGCTGCAATGGTGGGAAGCACTTGAAGCAGGGGCGGAGCGAGGGGGAGGGGCTATTTTTGTTTATTTTGTTTATTTATGGTGGCGTGTCTGTCAAGTTGTATTTAAGCAAAATGCTAACACGTCTTAGTTTAGCGTGTTGGCATGCTAATTAGCACTAAAAACAGATTAATAGGGATGTCCTGATTTATCATTTTGTAGCCCCAATCTGAGTTCTTTAATATTGGCTATTTGCTTTTACTAGGGCTGGGTATCGTTTAAACAATTACGATGTCAAAGTGATACAGACACCAATAGAGTACTCCGTTCGTTCCCCATCATGTGTGTGTTTCCCACTGGCTAGCTAATCGCCGCCACACTGCATAGCTCTCATACAGGGATTACCACTGATAACGCTGTCCAACGACCCAGGGTGGCGGGACCACGTTTTCACAGAAGCGTAACGTAACCAAACTCGCGCTAAATTTTGGCGAGGAAAAACTGGCATGGCTATTTTCAAAGGGGTCCCTTGACCTCTGACCTCAAGATATGTGAATGAAAATGGGTTCTATGGGTACCGACGAGTCTCCCCTTTACAGACATGCCCACTTTATGATAATCACATGCAGTTTGGGACAAGTCATAGTCAAGTCAGCACACTGACACACTGACAGCTGTTGTTGCCTGTTGGCCTTCAGTTTGCCATGTTATGATTTGAGCATATTTTTTATGCTAAATGTATTACCTGTGAGGGTTTAAGGACAATATTTATCATTATTTTGTGTTGTTAATTGATTTCCAATAACAAATATATACATACATTTGGATATTTGTCCACTCCCATGTTGACAAGCCTATTAAATACTTGACAAATCTCCCTTTAAGGTACATTTCAAACAGATAAAAAATGTGCGATTAATTTACAATTAATCGTGATTAACTATGTAAAATCATGCGATTAATCGTGATTAAATATATTAATCGATTGACAGCCATTGCTATGTGTTGTTAATTATTTCCAGTTATAAATATGTGCATTAATTTGCATAAAGCAAACATATTTGTCCACTTCCATGTTGATAAGAGTATTAAATACTTGACAAATCTCTCTTTAAGGTACATTTTGAACAGATAAAAATCAATAGACAGCCCTAATACTAAACTATTACCAGCATAATAATAGTACATGGTTTGTATTTTTCTTTTGAAAAAAAACTAAGACATAAAAAAATGCAAAACCTGATTTTTGTTTTCATTGTTTTTTCCTTAGTGAGTTTCTAGAGCTGTTTGAGAGGCCTCAATAATGACCAAGTGGGGGTCACATGATGTCTTCTGTCGAGTTTTTGCATCCAGCGCTACATCACAGCTTTATAGCCACTCTGGAGAAAGAGACCAACACAGAACAGTAAAATGATGTGCTCACCACTTAGTGCACAGTGTGTGCTTCTTATTGGCAGCGTGTAGGCCGCTCTGCTTCACTGAGTTTGTATCCTCAAGCATTTTGGATGCAGTCCAGTTAGATTCTGGTGGGATCACACAGACTGAAAGGATGTGGACTGCTGGAGCAGAAGTTAAACTGCATGCACTCCCATGTTTGACACTTCATCTTGAAGCAAAGAGAAACATTTCTTTTTTCTTTTCACCAGGTCAAAATGATGTACTCAGGGTTTTAGCTACTCATGTTCTTGTTGATACTTCTGGAACAGCAGATGAAAAATAGCCTTTTGGCTAATTCTGGCATATTTTACACCATGTGTATTTATTAATATTGCGCTGTCCCTTCACAAATAAACTAAACCAAACTGTAAATTATGGTGGTGTAATGACATGAAGAGGAGTTTACATCCTACAATTACACACATATTACACATGGGGGAAGAAATATTGACAATAAAATAACAAATTTGACAAAAATATTATACATTTTAATAAAAGTGAGTTATACCTTCCAGCACTATCTTCCTGTGAAGAACTGTTGAGTAGGCTTGGGAACAACATTGAAATAAAATGTGAGCAGTTAAATGACAGAAAAGGTGAAATGATGTGACTTTTTTTAATACTCACAATATTTTTAGTGTGGTTGGTGGTTAAAGTTCAGCAATTTATTTATTTATTTTGCCATGGGTGTACTTACAAATGGTAGAAAACGATTTTGCATTGTGACATACCTTTTACATGTGAACATGTGCAATGCACATTTAACATGCATATGTATCATGCATGAAAGCCAAATGCTTTAACTAATAATAACCACCATATTTGTATAATATTGTCACTTAATGTTTGTAGACTTTATTTTCTGCAGAGCCTAACACACCTGTGATGTGTGAATTATATCTTTCTAAAAATTAATTTCAGGGTTAATATAAATATTTCTGTAATGTTTTGTGGATTAAATCAATAAATCCACATAAACACGTGCGTTTATAACACACATGGCGGCATGTTTTGAAGGCACAAACCGAGCTCTCTCATATTTGCCCCTATTTGGAAATAAGCAGCGTGCAGGCGGGAGGTGTGTTCGATTACAGTACCGCGCTGTGCCGTTACGCGCTCTGTCCACCAGAGGGCGGCAGAGAGCGACTCCTCCACCGCCGCTCATTGATGAAGCTGCAACCAAATCAAGCGGACTATGTCAAGTTAGCCTGACTCATCAGCACAAGACCGGAAAGTGGTTCATTTCTGCCTACAAAATAAAGTGCAATTTTGTCGCACGGATGTTCTCGGCCAGAAAAATGTAAACCATAACAGTGATCATTATAAAGCTAAATAAATAAATAAAATGCATTCAAAAATGCATGTTATGTTTTCCTCATTTTATATGTAAAACCATATATATATATATACTTATTATGGCTGTCAATCGATTAATATATTTAATCACGATTAATCACATGATTTTACATAGTTAATCACGATTAATCGTAAATTAATCACACATTTTTTATCTGTTTGAGATTTGGGAGATTAGTCAAGTATTTAATAGGCTTATCAACATGGGAGTGGACAAATTTGCAAATATATGTATATATTATATTATTGGAAATCAATTAACGACACAAAACAATGATAAATATTGTCCAGAAACCCTCACAGGTACTGCATTTAGCATAAATAATATGCTCAAATCATAACATGGCAAACTCAAGCCCAACAGGCAACAACGGCTGTCAGTGTGTCAGTGTGCTGCTCAGTGCGTCCGAAAATATACATACTGTTTATTCACACAAAAGTTTAAAGGGACTGTTTGTAACTTCTTTCATATATAAATCAATCCGGGTCGGTGTCCCATGCGTGCTCGCGTGTGGCTACGCTGTTCAGACAAGACTCCAACACAAACTACACGGAAGCACCAAAGTTATATCTAGTGAAGCCCGCCTTGCAAAACAGTGTTGGCCGCGGTCGGAAGACGCAGGGGAGACCGTAGCTATGGTCTCCAAGGCTGGAGTCTCTGCTCCTCTCCCTGCTTGTCTTCACTCAGCTCGCTCCACTCTTACGTGCATACGCGCACTGTACACACTGCAGAAGAGTAAGTTTAGCTCTGAGAATATCTAGTGAGTGTACAGTGGATGTTTGTGCAGAAATAAATGCTGCAGCTCCTCCAGACCAACAGAGGTTTCCCGTGTCTTGTGAAGTGACGGGGCTCTGCAGCGAGAAACGTTATCTTCTCCGACCAAAACTCCGGTGTCTCCCCTGTTCCTTCTGACCGCGGTTGGGAGGCTGAGGTAGGAAAAGCCAACACTAGGATCAGCATTGATTCATGGAGAGACCTCCCTCTGGTCAGCTGGACACCTGTGGCCTTGAAATCAACGAAAGTCAGCGTCGGGCTCGCGCTTGCTCGCTCTCAATATACCTGAACGAGCATCGCTCAAAACAATGAGGCGACAAACGTCAGCTAAAACCACAATATCACTCTATATTTCACCTGCTTGGCAGTAATGTTAGCTGACCAGACGAAGGTCTCTCAATGAATCAATGCTGATCCTAGTGTTGGCTTTTCCTGCCTCAGCCCTGCTGCTTCAGCCTCCGGGGCTTGAGCAGCGGGGCTGAAGCAGGAAAAGCGGGTCGGTGCCGGGGCTGAAGCAGGAAGAGAAACGTTATTGCCTCCCAACTGCGCCCGCAGGGAGACGACAACGTTTCTCGCTGCGTAGCCCTGTCACTTCACAAGACACGGGAAACCTCTGTTGGTCTGGAGGAGCTGCAGCATTTATTTCTTCACAAACGTCCACTGTACGTTCACTAGATATTCTCAGAGCTAAACTAACTCTTCTGCAGTGTGTAGTGAGCGCACATGCACGTGTAGAGGTGGAGCGAGAGAGCGAGAACTCGCGCGGTGTGAGTGAAGGCAAGCAGGCAGAGGAGCAGTGACTCCGGCCACACGCGAGTGCATATACGAGCGCGTATGGGATCCCGACCCGGTACATTTATACGCTTAAAAAGTTACAGTCCCTTTAACAGAACCCCTACTTTTTTTTTTATTATTATTATTATTATCATTTTAATATCGTGCATACAACATAATAACACAAACTATTCAACAACACTGAATTTATTACTGTAAAGTTATAATAATAAAAAAAAAGTTATTATTTAAAGCAGTTTTATTTTGGAAATCATAGCAGGAAGTGGCTCCACTCTGTTCCAGCTGGCTTGATGACGGCTCGTCAGTCAGAGAGTGGAGACAAACAGAGCGCGAGAGCGAGAGCGAGAGATAACACCCACACCCTGCTCGCTTCGTCTCTCTCTCTATATATATCAAACCCTCCTGCACTAAAAGAGCATTTCACCTGCTCCAAAGGCTCGTCTAGCTGCTGGGCGGACCTGTAGTTTAAACGCAAGCATTGTTTCTTTTTCCGGAGCTGACAAAAAGTCAAAAAGAAGCGAGAGAGAGACTGAGAGAGGAGAGAGACATGGCCACGACAACCTGTACGCGATTCACAGACGAGTTTCAGCTGTACGAGGAGCTGGGGAAGTGAGTACAGCAGCTGTTTTTAATGCTGTTTCGTTTATTTGTTTGTTTCTGGAGCGGTTGTCTGCTTTTAAAGTGGAATCATTTTGGAGAAATTGTGAAGGAGAGCTGGTTTCCAGGCAGTGCACAATGTGCGCGTGTGCGTGTGTGTGTGTGTGTGTGTGTGTGTGTGCGCCTTTTCAGGATGACAGCTCTCAAAATACTCTGCTCTCTCTCTCTCTCTCTCTCTCTAACAGATGCTTGCTCTTCTCATACTATTCTGTCATGCATGTGCAGGAAAAAAAGCGGATAATATTTGCAGCTAACATTATTAATTAAAAACGTGGTGGTGCTGGTGGTGTCAGAAATGTCTTGTGGTGCAACCATTACAGCACCACGGATGAAAAGTTCTACTATTTTCCTCCCCAAAGTTCATAGATCTTCAGATGCATACAGTGAATACAGTGAATGTGCATGAAATATTGCACACATGGCAGTTTCTGAGCAGATGTCTGCTTGAATAATTAATCTGCAAAAGCTAGAAAACTAAGATCTGTAGAAATTAATGCATTCAAATTATTATTATTTTTTTGTCTTTTGGGAACCTTATGTCATGCATGTTCTGAAAAAAAGCTGACAATATTTGCAGCTAACATGATATGCTACGTTAAAATTCAATAAAAACGTGGTGGTGGTGTCAGAAATGTCTTGTGGTGCAACCATTACAGCAGCACAGATGAAAAGTTCTACTATTTTTTCCCCCAAAGTTCATACATCTTCAGATGTATACAGTGAATTTGCATGAAATATTGCACACATGACAGTTTCTGAGCAGATGTCTGCTTGAATAATTAAAGATCTGTTCTGAAACTAAGATCTGTAGAAATAAATGCATTCAAATGAATTTTTTTTCAGGCCATTTTGATTTCTTTTTGTCTTTTGGGAACCTAATTTACCTTTGACCTATTTTTTTCTTTCCATTATATCTATGTAAAGTTCTGAATTAGTGGCATCTAGATGTACACGTTTTGTATGAACATGTAGTGAGCACATTATGCGAAGGAGTGACAACTCTCGCTTCCTTAGTTTTGCAGCATTGTGGTGGTACCCGATTCGACTGTTATCAGGCCATGAAATAGGCGTTATAAGTCGCTATAAGCACCATAGATGTGGGGCATTAGGGGACTACTACATCTACTACGTTGTAAAAGTGAAAGTGAAACTTAAAAGCAACATGTTTTAACATGTTAAAACTACAACTTCTTTAGGTTTAGGCAACAAAAACTACAACTTCTTTAGGTTTGGGCAATAAAACTACAACTTCTTTAGGTCTAGGCAATGAAACTACAACCTCTTTAGGTTTAGGCAACAAAACAAGTTCTTTAGGTTTAGGCAACAAAACTACAACTTCTTTAGGTTTAGGCAACAAAAAACACTTAGTTAAGTTCAGGGAAAAACGTGTTTTGAGTTGGAATAACTACAAACACAACTACACATTGTTGGTTTCACACGGCATGCGAACTCCAGTCTCCAGGGTGAAAGTCCTGTGTTTTGTGTGCCATCCACAGTCCCCGACCTCCACATAATTACTACGGTCGCTACAGGTCACTATCTTGTTCTTTTAAACCTTCTTTTGGTGATCCACCATGTGAATAGATGATAAAACCAACTATTGGGTGTAGTAGGCCCCTATTGACACACATAAATGGGGCTTATAGCAATGGGTAACGCCTATTTAATAGCCTGACAGTCTAATTGGCTGAATCCGCAGACGCGGACCTCACCCGTTGAGAGGTGTAAACATACAGTACATATGGCCTACCCAGAGTGTAGGTAATTAATGGGGAACACTGTACTAGTCATGAAAATTGAGAACCGTGGGAG